>NW_015151080.1:294314-295479 GCF_000732505.1 Cyprinodon variegatus | reverse complement strand
CCACTCTGCAGAATCTGTTAGTTCAATCTCTAATGTTCTGCTCTCTGCTTTTTCTCATAGTAGCTTCATCTGGTTTGTTTCTTAAATAAAACCTCCAACTTTAGGTTGAAATTTATTCCCACGATGAGTCTATGTCTGACTGGAGCTTTCAAGAGGTAAGAAAACATTGGGAAATTAATCTTAAAATCCAAATGTCTATAAATAAAAGTGTTCTTTTCAAAAGGGCTAAACCTATGAAAACAAATAAACACATCTGATTCGATCCTGCAGCCTTCAAGACTTTAAAGAATGTGTCAAAACTTTGATGTAACTGTGGATTGTACTGGGAGAACATTCTTTACGCTGTACCGCCTATGTTTAACGTGTGGGAGAAGAGAAGAGGTCAGCTAGCCCTAAGAGAGCTATGCTGCTGATGTGGGTGGCAATTTGGCTCCAGACAGAGATGCCGTTATAAACAGGACCCCTTATATGGCCTCAATTCCCTCATGTGCTCCTTCAATCCAGCTCAGACTTTGCCTGGTTTTTATCTGAAGGTCACAGCAACCAGCGGAGTCCCTGTGATGAATACTTGATGTTGTTTTTACCTTTTGAAATGAAAAGTTGAACATTTATAGCCGCTGGGCCACAGAAAGGCAGCGGCTGACTGTGAATATGGAACAAATCTCCTGAGAAACATGGAACTCTGGAAAGCACCGTTTTCAGGGAGAAAATACGATGTTAAAACGACGCGCAGCTACCAAAGAGAAAATGAGAAAAACAATACTGGAAACTAAAAAGGATGAAAACAGTATGGATGCAGAGGTCAGCCTACATCACCATAATGTTAACAAGAAAGGAAAAATTAAACTCTAAAAGACTAGATTTATGTTTAAATCCAAAGCCGAAAAAGTTAGCTCCTGGAAGTTACGTAGGATCCCATTTACAGCACAGATTGGGCACAGAAGAGTTATAAAACAGAAAGGATTTAAAAACATTTATTTTCACAGGAAATACATTATTAACCTTTAACATATTAAAGTTTAGTACGCTTACTATTTCTAAGGAGGGAAAAATGTAATTTAGGTTTTTTTTACAACGTAAAATTGTGGCCGACCTCATTGTATATCTAGTTACGAAAATGAGCTGATGGTACGGATGGTGCTACCGTTACCGATCATGCGACTGG
>NW_015151080.1:290421-292625 GCF_000732505.1 Cyprinodon variegatus | reverse complement strand
AGCGGCTGATCTGCTTTGTACTGATTTCTTTTTGATTGATTTTATCAACCCTTTATGTAACCAGATAAAATAGACTCGTTGAGACCGAGGTCTCCGGTTCAAGCATTTTGTGTTCTTACATTCGCATGCTGACTTAAAAAAACTAAATGTAACACTAAAGCTCAGTTTGCAACATGCAAATAATGCAACTGAGCCTCCCTGACGCTGTGACTGATGAGGGTCATCGTCAGAACAAACAAGCGTGGCGCAGAGACACAGAGACGGGCTCTCTGCCGTCCCACCTGGGGGAATAAAGCGACACGTCACCGACTGCCCAAGCGGCAGTCAGGGCTGTTTTAATACATACTGGCTGCCGTAGCAACAACAGCGAGGACCTCCTCTGAATCTGGTGGGTGGAGATGACACCTGCTCAGTGTTTTATCATCATCACTTTGATAACCGAGGTCTTAAGTTTCTTATCTTCGGTCCAACGAGGATCCATCGCATCAAACTGTTTATAATGGAGCCATAATTTATGTGTGTTTATATAAATATGAAGATGGATCAGCACATCATTTCATCTACTGCTGTTAGAAGCTTGTCTGTGAAGGAACTATGGTAGCAAAGGAAGGCTCTGCATAAACAGATGGTGATCAGGTGATATTCTCCCGACAGAAACCTGCCTTCTGCCAGAGGAAAATCTATGTGATGAGCAGACAGAGATCCTGCATGCAGAGGGGGCTGACCTAGGTTATCGGTGACTTCATACATGTCGTGGAAGTCTTTCATCCTTAAGCCAATGACGTCCACAAAGTCCTCCATGAGACGGAAGAGCTCTTTGATGTTCGGCCCCAGCTGAGAAGAAAGAGACAAGAGTTAGAAAAAACAAACAACAACAACTTTCTGTTTTTGCAGAAACACTGAAGGCAAACATTGTCCCACAGCTGGACGTGGACGGAGGGGCTCAGCGTGTCCTTCATCAAACTCACAGCAGCGTTTACTTCTGCTTGTTGCTTTCAGTCACAATCGCTGCTTTTTTTTGGCATTTATTTAAACCCAAATTTCTTCAGTTGGTTCTTTTCATTTATTTTAGAAAAGTTTATATTTTCGCCAGGTTTCTCCTTTTTCTGGAAACCAGCTCAAAGCTGTCAAACCTTGTTGGTAAGGAGAGTGTATACAGTGAGGATTTGAACACCTCGCTGTTTTGCATGGTCTCCCCCTTAGAAATTATGGAGGGGTCTGGAATGGTCATCATAGGTGCATGTCCACTGGGAGAGACATAATATACAAAGAAAAAAAAATCCAGAAATCACAATGTATGATTTTTCTAACTATTTATTTGTATGATACTGCCATGATCTTGGAGTTGATGACTGGCTTAATTACTCATTTCTTTCACCTGTCTAACCTGGTTTCCAATTACTGCTCATCTGATCCACCTGCTCCTGCCTCTATTTCAGGAGCTTGCATCCAGTCATCAGAGTCATTACTGGTGCTGTTCTCTCTAGTCAGTGGCGAGAGTGTTTTTCCTTGGTGTTTTTGATTCCATGATCCTAACCCGTTCTGCCTCTCAGCCACTGGGCCTGCATGTTAATGTGCTGATCTGTTTGCCTGAACTGTCTTTGGACTCCTGGACTTTTTCCTGTTCTGATCTGTTTCCCTGACCTGACTTGGGACTCCTGCATGTTCTCTGGGGCTGCAGCAGCTGGGACACTCTGGGCGGCGCCCGCCGCATCTTGTTGGCCCACCGACTGAATCCTAGGTCATTCTCTGGGCATGGATAGTGACTCACAATGATAATAATCTTCCGACATGTTATCATGTTCACTTACCTATGTTTCTCTTCTGCAGAGGTTCCAGCCTTAGATGCCCTAGCAGCTGCTACTCCACTCCGTGTTTTAAAGAAATGCTTTTTGAGTTATCCCACTTTCTGTCTGGCCTTGAATACTGGGTCCTCTGTTCTGCAAATAAGCATTTAAACACCTCTCTATCAGCTAGAACTCTGACCTTCAAAGACCAGTCTGTCTTCAAAATGTTAATCTCCACTCCAGTTATTATCCTAAATTAGATGGACCTGTTTGAGGTTGTTAGCTGCATAAAGACACCTGTCCACCCCATACAATCAGTAGAAATCCAACTACTAACATGTCAAAGACCAAAGAGCTGTCCAAAGGCTCTAGAAACAAAATTTTACTCCCCCTTAAAGCCGAAGGGAAGCGGCTGTT
>NW_015151080.1:284553-290068 GCF_000732505.1 Cyprinodon variegatus | reverse complement strand
AAGACACAGACGTCCATCCCCGTGAACACTGGGACGCAACTCAATGGGAAAGGAAAGGATTCTGATTTCAACAGAAAAATAACGGGAAAAAACACAGATTTTAAGACAGAATTTTTTTAAATAGACATTTTCTAACTTTTGGGACAATATGGTCTGATAATGAATACATGTTTGAGCCAGAATGATTTGAAACTTAAATATGACTTCCATATGAGTTTAAAGCCTGGAAACGGCTACGGGGAAAATAACATGCAGCTTGGTGAAAAAAGGTCCACTGTTGGAGAATTAGAAAATGGGAGAAGCTAAACATGACTGTCAATCTCCCTCAGACTGGGGCTCCATGCAAGGTCTCACCTGGTGGGGCCTCAATGATCCTAAGAATGTTGAGAAATCAGCCCAGAACGACACGGGAGGAACTGCTCAATGACCTGTAAAGAGCTGGGACCAACGTTTCCATGGTCAATGTTGATAATACCTACACAATGCTTTGGGGTGTTTTTCTGCACATGGGACAGGGCGACTGCGCTGTATTAAAGGAGAGTATGTACAGGGCCGTGAATTGGGAGATTTTGGGGAACAACCTCCTTCCCTCAGTTAGAGCATTGATGAGGGGTGGAGGCTGGGTCTTCCAGCATCACAATGATGGATTTTACTGGACGTCTGACCTTAATGTGGACAAGCAACAGAAAAGAAGCAGCAGAAGCTTCTTTGATGGTGAAATCACATTGTGAACGTAGCATTAGACTTTCTGATTGTTTGAATTAACCTATGAAACATGATATTGTGGCAAAAAATGATCTCATGTCTTCCTTATGAAATGTCCACCTCTAGACAAGCTCACCATTCCACCTCAACATGTAGGAAATAGTATTTCAGAGTCTAAATTTCTACATTTTACTGGGGGAGGATACCCCTGACCCTCCTTTGCCACGCAGAGCCTAAAGTGTACACCCCATGAAATATTTCTAGCTTAGAGCCTGCCCATTATTCTTGTCTTCTCACTGGGGTCTGGATTACTTTGACCTTTCTCCTCCTGGTCATCAGGAACCAAACACAGGGTTCAGGTGAGGTTAAGTTCTGGGGTTTTAGGTCTGAATCGTCCATGTTCTGATGTTTTTGCCTGGTGACATGGCGCTCTATCTGACTAGAAGATCACCAAACCATTCATGAACTGGTGTACGCTGCTGCTGCTGCCTGGTGTCTTTCTGGATGGTTCAAAACGGCCCTTTCCATTCAAAAGCCGGCTGATTGGCGGCCACTTTCCTTTTGCTTCCCGGCAAATTCCGTTCCACTTTCCGGCCCCTGCGTTGCCCCCCTCTTGCATATTGTTACTCTGACTCCACCCTTTCACTGAATTACAGGGTCTGACCAGGAGATGGCGCTTCTCTTTAGATCTTAATGTCTACAAATCATGACAGAAAGAATATTTTAGTGCAGATATTGATGTTAAAAAGGAATTGTAGGGGACCAGCTAAGGACAAGCCAAGGGCCCATCAAGGAAAGAGGGGACATTTTGACTGGCTACTACTGTAACAGAGGAGTAGAACTCCCCCACATTGATCATATCCAGAGGATTCATTACTTTCAGATGACCCAAAAAGGTTTATTACAGAGATGGACTCTGAAGAGGCCTTCCCTCCTGCTGGAAACCATGGTAAAACCTGCTGGACCTCCTAAGGCGTCTAAAAGTCCCTCAGTAAAATAAGCGAAAGTTTATTTTGGTTGCTGCTTAGCTTGGATGCCTAGCGATGATGTCTGCATGTTGTTCTTAGGAGGGAGCAATGGTTCATCAGGAAGATCTGGATAAATCTCAATGATAAAAGGAATTCCCACATCTGGTTTGCCTTTCCATTGAAGAACTTTCTCCTCCCTACGAATGAAGATTCCCTGGCTGTGTCCTTCAGAAACGTTTATCACAAAGTTTCCCCTAAGACTCTGCTGGAAGCTACATGAAGCTAAATCAAAATAAACTCTTTGGTTTAGAAAACTAAAGGCAGTTATTAAGAGGCTTCAGAGGCCAGCTGGTTTCCTCGGCTCTCCTCTCCCACCTGCACGCTGACAGTCCTGGCACAGCCACCTACATACGGATGAATGCAGCAGATGGAGGAGTGGGCGTTTGCCTTGACTCAGCTCCTCATTAGCTGAGCTATTTCTGTCTCCTCGTCCGTCCTTTCTACTAACCACTGTCTGTCTGAGAAGACACAGGTGGGCTGTTGTGACATAGCGTCACTCATCAGCCTCGGGGTTATTACTGAGCACGGGGTTCAGCAGGGGAGGGAACGACACACCATGCAGAGCTGCTTTAGGAGGAGGGAGGTTCCTACCAGCTGAGCTTCCTCCCATCTGTCCTGGTTCTCCTCCATCAGCAGATTGCTCACCGACTGCACAAAGTTCTGCAAAACAAAGAAGAAAGAATCTTCAACCACTTTGACTGACAAGTAGCAGTGTAAACAAATAAATCGAGATTTTTAGCCCCGCCCCCTAATGGCCAGCATCATTGGAAACTAGAGGCTCAGACCTTCCCAAGGAGGGGTCAGAGGTCACTGTGTGACCATTTCAGGTGATGTAACCAGCATGCATTACATAAGCTGCTCTGTTATTCTTATTTTCTATTCAGGTTGGTGATTTTATTGGTAAATTTCAATTAAACAATCTTAGGAGCAAAGGCTTTACCTTCTGCAGAAGGTCTTCAATAATGGAAATCAGCATATTTTTGTGGCCAGATTCCCTTTTATAGAATGCAATTTTGCACTATTGGCATTGTTCAAAAATTCCATTTCCTCCTAGCATCCTTCCCACTAAAACATGCTTCAACTTATTTAGTCCTAATTAGCTTGATTCAAGATGTGGATCTATAAAGTCTGAGGGTTCATCCAGAGTTTCTAATGGGCTTTCATGGAGTTTTAAAGTGTTTTTTTCATTTTTTCCTTGTTTAATCTGATTGTTGTTATAAATCAGACATGGTGACATTTAAAATAGTGGTTCCACCTGTAAAATATTCCTCAATGCCTTTCTGTCCTACAAATATAAACAATTGTATTTCCAATTTATAGTTTGGGAGCTGTACTTACTTTAATTCACATATTTATTTTAGGCGAAATTTGCTCCTAAGACCCTCCAGGGCTTAAGGGGTTAAAGAGAGAAACCTCACGGATGAATGCTTTAGTGTGAACTGCTGGACATCATTTCTGATTCTCTGAACTCAGCCTCTCCCTGATGATTTTTTTTCTCTGTATTTTAACAACATGCATTTAATCCTCATAGCCTTTACTCGGCCATGAAGGTCATCCAAAGTCCTCAGGTTATGCTGCACTGGTGCAGAAAAGAACCAGAAGATAAGCTGCAGACCCTGCCCACCTGCAGAATGCACTATTTATCCCACCTGCAGCAGGAAAACAGTTCAGGAACATTAAATCTAAAACTGGTTGAGTAAATCTTCTGGCTCTTCTTTGCTGAGATCTTTAATCTCCTCCCTAAATAGATTACTTAGATCCACCAGAACAGGAACAGCTTCTTTACCAGACCTGTGAAGGCAGGCGCCCCCTACAGGCAGACAATAGACATCCCAACTCACCTTTACACACACCCACCTGCTGACCGTTAGTTAAACATCCAGCCTGTTTCAATGACTGCTTCAGGACAGGAAGTATCGTATTTGAAAATGTAATATTTCTTTCTTCTGTTGATGTATTTCTATCGTCCAGGATCTTCATTTTCTTTCCTTTGTTTCATTCATGTCTGTCCTGGTATTCTATGTGCAATCTGAGCTGGTGTCTCAACAAACTATCATTACTGTCACCTAATTCAATTCAAAATTCAATTCATAAATACTTAATTTAATTATTGTTTATGATAATAAAGTAGTGTTGATAACAAAATCAAAGAGGAAAATGTGCCCAACGGTTTGCGTCAGCATGCTAAGCCGTTTCTTCCCCTGCCTGCCAGACTGGAACAACTTTTAGAAATCTCAGCAAACAAAGATGACAGATGAGGTTCGTCATTCATTTAACAACGGATGTCTGTCACCCATCAGGATCCCTCAGCTCATTAGGAACAATCTTCTCCAGCATCCGCAGTGCGCAGACTCTAGGGCCGGGAATTTATCGCACCTAATTCAACGCCGGTAAAGCTTAAAAACCACCTCAACAAGCACATATGTCCTCAATGCTAATGTCAGCATCTTCGGTTGGGGCACAGATTCTCCAACCAGCCCTCATGATGGTCTGCAGAGGCTATGGCAGGCCGTTTTGACATTTATTGGCCTGACTGAATATTTCATCCAGATGTCTGAAATGCATTTCTTCCAAGTCAAAATGAACATTTGGAGGATCTTTGGGTATTTGAAAGTTTATTCTTACAAGTTCAATCATATTTTTGGCTTCCTGAAATAAAATTTTGCTGGCAAAAATGTAATTTATGATATCTATATGTACAGTTCTGACTGGTAAGAATGTAGTTTTGACCAGGAAGAATCTTATTTCAGAGATCAGATATGGAACAATAGAGAGGACAGCGCTCTAATAAATGTCAAATCGGCCTGCCATACAGAGCCGACATAAATGAAACGACTCCCTGATAAACATGGTTTTTCGCTCGTAGAAACAGGTTTAAGGAGGAATTTGTCCTGCATGGTATCAATGTTTTAATGGAACAGAAAGCAAAGGTATGTCCTGCATCGTTCTGCTGTTAGTTGTAGAAACAGAATTTAATTTCTGCTTACAGCTAAAGTTTTAACTACTAAAGGCTGCATGTCCTTCCTTATTCAATGAAAGTTTATGTTCTGCTCACACTTCTGTAAAATAGTCTTTAAACGAACTTGGATAAAATATGAGTATTTCTAAAAGAGGCAAAATGATGATTATTTTCAACCAATCTGATGGTTAATTAACCTAAAAAATGGTTTAAAACAATAAAAATATGTGTTGATGTGCTCATGTTTTAATACTGTCAATTATTGTGCTTCAAAGAGGGTTTGTCAATTTAAGAGGTTCATTTAATCAGTGTATTGTTTCAAATTAAAATGAAATTAAATAATAATTACAGACCAGGAGCGTTTAAACAGCCAAAATAAAGCCCACCTTGGTGAACCATAAGGTTTTATTTTGTTTTATCCAACTAAACATTAATTCTATCTAATCTAATGTGTAATCTAATCTAACACTATAAAAAGAATATTTCCGTTACCCTCATATCTGCGCTGGTGGGTCTGTAGTAATCCCTCCTGAAGATCTCTGTCATGTTCTTCAGGACATCCAAGATGGCCAGCAGGTCGCCGCTGTAGCTCGTTCCATCGCTGGATGTGACCCTCAGCTTGGTCAACACGTCTGAGACTCCATCTCCCACAAGGCCTCGCTGCGCCTTGGACAGATGCTCACGAGTCTGAAGGAGAAAGTTTCTGTTGGTGTCTCTGATATATTTATTTTCATGATCAGATGGATCCAGCAGTTTAATGGAATCCAAATCCATTTCCGGCTGCTGTCAGGTAGAACTTGAAGTAAATGTAAAACATTAAAAT
>NW_015151080.1:280467-283347 GCF_000732505.1 Cyprinodon variegatus | reverse complement strand
TACCGCAGACGGGCCAACCTTAGCCCTGGCTGCCGCAGACGGGCCAACCTCAGCCCCGGCTACCGCAGACGGGCCAACCTTAGCCCTGGCTGCCGCAGACGGGCCAACCTCAGCCCCGGCTACCGCAGACGGGCCAACCTTAGCCCTGTCTGCCGCAGACGGGCCAGCCTTAGCCCCGGCTGCCGCAGACGGGCCAACCTTAGCCCCGGCTACCGCAGACGGGCCAACCTCAGCCGTGGCTACCGCAGACGGGCCAACCTCAGCCGTGGCTACCGCAGACGGGCCAACCTCAGCCCCGGCTACCGCAGACGGGCCAACCTCAGCCCTGGCAGCCGCAGACGGGCCAACCTCAGCCCTGGCAGCCGCAGACGGGCCAACCTCAGCCCTGGCTACCGCAGATGGGCCAACCTTAGGCCTCAGCCCAACCTCGTGCACTGCACATCTGCAAACAAGGGAGTAGTTTTTCTTCGTCTTCTTCCAGATTGATAAGTCCAACCAGTGCCATCTCTCTGCACTGAGTCTTATGTGTGGTTTCTGAACGTAGAGTGTGAGCAGGTAGATTGCATCAGAGCGTCGGGCCGTTCAGTGAAAGAACCAACATCGTGAGCTGTGAACTTTTAAAGCCTGCAATTTGATTGCACAGTTTGAGCTGTAGCTGCGTGCAATGATTGAAAATATCACACAGTGTATGCCTGGCTTAACCGTGCCAAGCTCGGTTCTTACGACCATTTACACATCAGGCTAGCACAGTTCGCCTCCTATCGGCGATCCACGATACTACAGCTCTCAAGGCAGGAATTACGCAATACAAACACGGCAGCGTCCATAACATTCAGGAACTTATGTGCCTGGATAACGTCCTCCGCTCAAATTTCAATGGAGCCTTGGTCTCAGCATCATCCCAGGTCGCCCCATGCTTTTTAGATGCCTTTTATTGTTAAAAGGCTGAGAAGAGTTGTGAACAAGTGAAGAGATCTGTGAATTACAAAGTCGGACATGCTGGAAACCCCACTAAATGATTCAGCTTACTGTAAATAGGAGACGAGGCAGTCTGCTCATGAGCCCAGCCTGTTGAACTAGATTGTGGGATTGATGTGTCTTGCACGGTCCAGTTCAGTTGAGTTCCATTTATACTCAACGGTTACCATGGTTACCATACTCGGACAATTCTAGAGTAAATGGGACGGATGTCTACAGAAAAACTAAAAACTCTTAAAACTGATCAAAGCATAACTGTACACAAAGTTTTAAACTTTTAAAATGTTCCTGATGAAGACCTCATCTATTCAACCAGGCCAACAATTCCCTTTAACGACCCCCCTTTCAGAGACATAGACAGGTATGGGGCACTGCAGGCAAACAAAGAAGCCAAAAGACCTCCATCCCAAAGGGTGGGACTTGTTCATCCATTTCAATTTGCATGTTTTCTAAACTAAAACAAGGCTTTATTTTTGGTCCACTCTATAAAGCCTGGAACTCAACGCTATTTCTGACATTTTGAATTGAAAAAGCTTCCTGGGTGGGAAGAGAAGCGTCTTCAAACTTTTTTGGAACATTTCTGATGTTTCATCATGTTCCAATGAGGAGAAATAAAAAAATGGAATAGTTTCACANATGAGGAGAAATAAAAAATGGAATAGTTTCACACAATTTGAAATGATGAAAAAGTTGTTCCTCTTCCTGAAAGCAAACAACAGATTTCCTTGGTTTCATAGATTCCATTATCTACTAATAAAGCCCATCAGGTTAGACGTATTGCTAGGCCTAAAAGGACCTGTTCAAGGATACAGCCTGCGAATAATTAATAAACATATTTTCATGGAGCATGAAAGGAAAAGAACAATGCTGCTTACTAAGGTTTGAATACTGCGATAGTCATTGGAAATGCATTTCATATAGGTGGGTGTTTCCCAGTAGGCGATGCCCTCCTCATCCAAGGAGCAGCGGCGCAGGATGAGCCCTGTGTGGGGACACAAAGGTTCCTCTGAGGACTAGATCGCTTCATATGATCAGGCTTCTGTGAAATCATGAAGCGTAGGAGCTCACCCATGGCATTGGGAGGACAGCGAACAGCAGCCGTATCTCCAGCAGGAGTCATCTTCCATACAACGTTGGAGAAATTGTCCTCGCCACATATTTCATGAGGTTCTGTGGACAACACACAAGTAGAAACCAAAGGAGTCTAGGAAGAGATGGAGGACCCTCCTACACCCTGTGGGTTTAGCTTTCCTCCTCACTCACCTGGGCATTTCTTCTCATTGCAGTGACGGATCTCTTCTCGCTCTCCAGGACATGGCTGTCCTCCAAAGAAGGGCCCATAGCAAATCCTGGTTCTCTGCTGACTCCCCCCTCCACACGTTTTGGAGCAGCCGGACCACAAGGACCAAGGCTGCCACTTCCCATCCACTAAAATGACAAACGCAACACGTTCCAGTCACTGAAAAATTATTAGAAATGTGACATTTTCACATTTTAATTGTTGAAATAACGAATGATTAGTTTAACACTTGAAGTCCCAGAGAATTTCGGTTCAGCCCCACCTCCTCTCATCAAGTTTGTGTATTCACTCCACCTTGCTAAGTGTCCTTGTTGTAATGCTAATAACCTGTGATATGACCAGTCCTTCTACATGAGGCTGGATAAAGACTGAAACAAACTGGCATCAGAACAAGTAGCCTCGTGAGACCATCCTGATCTCGCAAGCTTTCAAGGATTCACTCGCAGATCGGTCTGGCTACTCTCTGTTACAGAAAATTTGGAGCAGTTCACCAACTGACCGTATAGGTGTAACGCAACGAGAAGCGTGACAGTTCAGTCTAAAGAACATGGCGGCTTCAGCCGATGAAACTAGCGTTAGCGTGGCTATCGAGCAAGTTTTAT
>NW_015151080.1:277204-277796 GCF_000732505.1 Cyprinodon variegatus | reverse complement strand
GCTCTGACCAGAAGCAGGTTGTAATTTTTGTTGCTGCGATCACATCGCAGCAACAGAGGGGCTGCAGTTATACACGATGACGGACTACTAGTAGTGAGTGTTGGGGGAGGGTGGCCTAGTGGTCCCTGAGCAAGACCCTTAACCCCACACTACTCAAAATCCAAATTACCCCACAATGCTTAAACTTTCACGGTTCTGAGAATTTAAAGGGAAAGAACTTTATCTAAAATCAATCTTATGTTGCTCATGTTAACTGACTTTTTCTGTTTCTATATTTCCTTCATTTTCAAAGTGAATGCTAAGAGACAAATGCAATTAGAAGGCCACCTAAAGAATTGCAAAACAAACAGGATTACTATATTGATACATTTAAACCTAAATGCTCTGATGGTCTAAAACCAAAATCCACTGTGAAAAAAAATATTTTTCAGGGTTGATTATAAGGCCATATTATAAACCTCTGTTCCTTAATTTGATTCATTGCTGCATCAAAACCATCAGTGGTTTCTAGGGCTGGAAGAAAATGCACAGACAGCCAGTGTCATGGTCTTGGTTCTGCTGTTCTTTTCTTTGCTCCTTGTTTTCTAGATTT
>NW_015151080.1:274342-276894 GCF_000732505.1 Cyprinodon variegatus | reverse complement strand
AAAATTATAAACCTCTGTTCCTTAATTTGATTCATAAACAACAAATATTAGAAGAAGATTTCTAGGGCTGGAAGAAAATGCACAGACAGCCAGTGTCAATCAGTTGAACTGGGGTGATGGTGTCCCGCCTTCTGGCAGCAGCACTTGGGTTTGAACTACTATCAAGTCAAATGTTTAAGAAGTTGCAAAAGTCTAATCTAGAGGTTATGAAGCCATGGTCGGGGTAAAATGAAAAGTTCAGGCAGAATACGTCTAAAAATAGAGCCACAAAATAAAAACTGCTACTAAGGAAGCTCTGTCAGTTTCTAATGTAGTGAAGCTAAATGGGAAACGGGGAAAGTTTATCCTGCTATCACTGTTAACAGATTAGCAACAGAAACATGTTCACCAAGTTATAAATTATCAGATTAGAAAAGCCCCAGATGAACTAGGAATGTTCCTACCTGGACAATCCCCCAGGAAGCAGTCAAAGGTCTCCAGCCACTCTCCCCTGCACTCCGAGCCGCCATACGAGGGGCCGTTGCACTCCCTCGTTCTCTGCATGGTCCCGTTGGAGCATGTAGCAGAGCAGGAGCTCCAGCTGGACCACTCGTTCCAGACTCCGTCCACTAAAGCCGCCGATTGTGGTCAACCAAGACATTTGGAAGATGCAAAATGATTTAAAGTGGAGAAAACAAGGATCTAATATATCTAGATATATGCTGTTATCTACATTGTGGATATCGCAGATGGCACATGGAAACCTCTGACCCTCTCATGGCGAAAACAGACATTATGGTGACATTGGTCGATCTTACCTGGGCAGACGGCTATGTTGCAGAACTTGGTCTGTTTCTCCGGGCCGTCGCAGGGATCTCCCCCAAACTGGGGGGGAGTGCAAGTCCGTGTTCGGGACCTGTAACCTCGGCCACAGGTGGAGGAACACAAACTCCACGGTGACCACTCGTCCCATGCGCCGTGAACTGCAATCAGAGCGGCTATGGTGTGATTTAGAACACAGATGCACAGGCCCTCTTTTACAAAGTGTCACAGCAACTGGTGACCCATATGCTTCTGGAGATCGTGCAGACTGAATGCCATTACTGTCTGCTTCCATAGGAGCCTGACGACCCTTTAGACCCTTCTCTACTTAGAGAGAGGCATAAGGAGGGTCTTATAATAGTGATGCAGGGGCAGACAAAGGGGCTGACGGCCAGAAGGAGACAAGAGCAGGTAAATGTGAGGGAAATGGGGGAGGGGCTTACCTGGACAAATGGCTGAGTTGTTGCAAGGTCTCTGCTCTCGCAGCGGCCCACTACATTGGGTGCTGTAGGAGGAGGACACACAGAAACGAGTGCGACTCTGCCAGCCCTCCCCACAGGTGGCAGAACACACACTCCACGCTGACCACTCCTCCCCTGAGGTGGAGTCTACTGAGGAAGAGGGAACAGGTAAAGGATGGGAGGATTGGAAAGAAAAAAAAAGGAGAGGGCTGTGACTAATTAACATGCAGGATGCAGCCTCCAGGGCCAACACAAGAGGGACTGTGGTATTAAACGCTAGCATCTTTCCCTGCCACATTTCAGGGGCAGCTTTCATTAAACACATTTTCGTTTCTTGGCATATTAAACTGCAAAGGATCAGTCATACAAACAACACAACTGATCATTTAAATGGAAAAGATTTTTTTGAGAGCCAATGAGGAACAAAGTCTCATGCAAGCAACCCCTGAAACGGACCAACATCGGATCTTCTTGTGCTCTGCTATCTGTCAGGTTCAGATGTCATATCCTTTGCATTGGCTTGGTGTTAAAGGAGACGCCATTGCCTTAGGATATGCCAGTCATGTAAATAGATGGGTCGGTGAACCAATTAGATCAACCTGGACAGTCACAGGTGGGTCAGGAGAGAAGGGATGCCTGTTGGACTAAGGGAGCTAATTAGCACGTTAAAGTGACGCCTCACTCAAAGTCATAACCTGGGTAGCGTTGGAACTGACAGCTACTTGAAGGATTGTACTTTTAGAGTCTCAAACAACTTTTAGACAAATGAAGCTAATGCACAGATGTAGAGCAGATAGATCAGTTTGATTGCTGACTGTTTACAGCAACAAGGATTAACCCTCTGGATTAGGGTTAGCTGTGTTGTTCAGCTTCATGTTGAGGATCGCATGGCCCAACACAGAAGAGCGACCGCTTCGGGACAAGTTTCTGCTGTCCATCTACACCTTATGGACAAAGGACATTCTTTGGAGGACCAGAATGTTCACATTTTGGACAAAGAAGACAGGTGGTCTGAGAGGCGTGAAGGAAGCCATCTATGTTAAGAAGGCTCAGGTTTCAGCTTTCAAAAACCTACAATGCAGCGACAGAGTTGATTCCTTCCTGCTATCTTCTCAACCCCAACACCATATAGGGGAACAGATGACCTCCCCTATTCAGCCAGGCCAACAATTCCCTTTAACAACCCCCCTTTCAGAGGCATTACAGGTTAACAAAGAAGCCTAACGACCCCCATTCCAAAGGGGTGGACCCTTTAGTCTTTTTTGCATATTTTCTAAGCAAAAACAAGGC
>NW_015151080.1:268112-273062 GCF_000732505.1 Cyprinodon variegatus | reverse complement strand
CAAGGACCCGCCAAGGATCGGCCAAGGACCAGCCAAGGACCCGCCAAGGACTGGCCAAGGACCAGCCAAGGACTGGCCAAGGACCAGCAAAGGACTGGCCAAGGACCAGCCAAGGACCGGCCAAGGACCAGCCAAGGACCTGCCAAGGACCAGCCAAGGACCCGCCAAGGACTGGCCAAGGACCAGCCAAGGACCAGCAAAGGACCCGCCAAGGACCAGCCAAGGACCGGCCAAGGACCAGCCAAGGACCGGCCAAGGGCTGGCCATGAACCAGCCAAGGACTGGCCAAAGACCAGCCAAGGACCAGCCAAGGACCCGCCAAGGACCGGCCAAGGACCCGCCAAGGACCAGCCAAGGACTGGCCAAGGACCAGCCAAGGACCCGCCAAGGAACCGCCGTCTGGCCAAGGACCAGCCAAGGACCAGCCAAGGACCCGCCAAAATCAACGGACTGTTGACATCAGGACTGGAGGTATCACTTTGGCTATGTTCACACTGCACAAAAGTTTAGATTTATATCGGATTCAGGACCACACAGCAAAGTGGCCTGGGTCGCATTGGAAAAATTGGATCGGAGGGGGTCAGGCAGGTCGCATATGGCCAAAAAAAATGCTATTTCGGTCACTGTGCGAACATAGCCTTTGTGAAAGACATCAGAGCAGCTCAGCGCTTTACAATGAGCATTACACTGAGCGGTGCTGTCAGCCGCCCCAAGATGGTGCCGCCAAATAACGTCAGCGGCCATAGGCGAAAGCCGTTGATGCGAGATCTACTCTTATATGTATGTCTATGGAGGCCTGTGCCCTGCTATTAAAAGAGTTTGTCCCGAGTGATCTCTTTTCAGGAAAAGAAGCAGGAAAAGAAAGCGTCAAGGTGGAAACATAGTTTTTCTTAACAAAATGGTGTTTCCTGCCCAGACCTGAATGAGATGTATCACTGATCTGTGTGTTTTAACAGTAAAGTGTCTCATTTAATCAAACTCTGCTCTACTTCTGTTAACATGAGGCTTTGACATCAGAATAAAAGGTGAAGCTTTCAGGCAGTTGATTAAAGCTTTGTCTACGTGCAAGTTTTGACTTTGGTGCAGCATCACTTTACCAGCGAGGCGGGACTCTGCAGGATGTCCTGTTTTACGCAGCGTCACTATGTGTAGTCAGGGTCCATGTTGGAAGTAGTCCGCTGTGGACAAGGCACTGCTGTGGGAGATTTTGAATGATGTGTATACTTAAGGTGCGTCACAGCTGTATGTTCTAGAAGTGAACTGGTCACCCAAGCTGCCACAGTGACTGATGCACGGGATCCCTCTGCGTCCGTTGTCTTACCTGTCTGAGGGCTCTGCTGTCCGCCGCGCGCCTTCTCTGCGTCATCACGCTTGCGGCCGTCCACCGAGCGGAGAGACTGGCTGCGGGAGAGATGGCGACCTTTGCCTAAAGGAGGATGAGGCAAGGCCAGGAGGGGGAGGAGGGGGCGGGGTTAGCAACCAGAGCTCCTTCATCAACCACTTATATTTGGGACACAACCGAGACGTGATTGGTCACCCAGAACAGCATCAGCCAAACTTGGGACTTGTGTTGTGCTCTTGGTGTTAATGTGTTTTTTTCCTTTGTGTATTTTGTTCAGTGGTGTAATGCAGGGGATAACTGCCTTAAAGTACATTTAAACCCATCACAGCTGCTGTGAGGAAGAGAAAAGCATCCGCCGCTCTGCAAAGAAGCTTTAAGCTGTCAAACATTTCAATGAAAGCACTTTTACTTCTCTTTGAATAACCTTTGAAAAATCAGCCAAGCACTCAGACGTTCAGCGCCTGAGTCCTCGTTTGAAGATTTAAAGAACTTGGAAAACATTTGGTTCTGTCATCCGTTGGACATAAAAAAGGTATAAAATGCCATTTTTCATTTGTTCATCAATCAAAGTCCCCTTTCCAACATGCACTCCTTAAATCGAAATTTTCAGACACGTAAACAGATGAACAAGTTAGTCAGAGAGATATGGAAAAAATAACAGCTTTAAAACTTCTGTAGCTCGGCGAGTTTCATCGGTGGAGAGAAGAGAAAGCATGGGGCGAACACTAACCCAGGCAGGACTGGGAGTTGCAGGGCCGACCTTCCTCCACTACACCCTCACACAGGAAAGACTCTTCTGGAGGAGAGCGACAGCTCCGAGCCCGGGATTGGATTCCTCCCCCACACTCACTGCTGCACTGCCCCCAGTGGCCCCAACCACTCCATCCACCTGCAGACACAAACACAACCCAGAGAAACGCTCATTTCTAAAACATTCAGAACAAAACTTTTCTCTACTAAACCTTTCATATTCATGTCCTCTGGGACTGGGAGTCTCAGCAGAGAGTCCCGGACTTCCTTCTTCCCAGACATCTCCTCCAGCCTCTCCTGGGTCGTCCCCTGGGCCTCCATCCATCGGGCGGTGCCTGGAACGCCTCAGAGGGAGGAGTCCAGGAGACATCTGATAAAGATCCTCCTCAGCTGACTCCTCTGGATGTGGAGGAGAAGCAGCTCTACTCCAAGTCTCTCCCTGATGTCTGAGCTCCTCCCCCTCTCTCTAAATCCTCTTTCCCACTGAAAATAGCGGGTTGATGCGTGTTTTTCAAACATGGGTCTACCTGCTAACAATGGCTCCCCTCCCACTGCCAAATAACTGGTCTAACCTCTTGCTGGCAGCTGCGTGGTCTCTGACCCCCCAACAGCTGCGTGTCTGGTGACATCATCACGCTAGGATAGTGTTGATGTCATCAGCACTACAGATATCAGGAAAGTAAACAATGGAGAGCAGCATGGAAGGAAACCATGGCGTAGTCCGTGTGCTTTATTGTTTCTTTCCATTATCTGTCTGAATCCGTCTCACCAGAGCTGCTCCATGTTTATCCAATGGAAACAGAGTTGATTCTGCTTAGATCAGAAGCAACTGGTGCTGTGTTTTGACGTCTTTACGATGTGTTCAATGGAATCTCGTAATTTAGCATGCAGGTTAGAGCCGAGGTGATTTTAACTCTGGTGCTTGCCGAGTCGTTTGACCCAGGTAGACACGCGTCAGTGAGCTGATCCCACTGCCACTAAAGGCCGATTGTTCCCGGGTTTAAAAAGGTTTTACAGTTTTTTAATGTATTTTACAGACAGTGGACAAACGGCTTTACCTCATGGAGATGATGACAGTTAACACCTACAGTTAGCAGCAGGCTGAGGAATGTGAATCGCTCATTTGATCCAGAGCTGCTCTCTGGAGGACCTTTCCTCTGTGTTTCTGTGTTAGTTTTTCAGTACTTGTTGTATCTGCAGTGTCTTTGCACGCCTCGGCCAGTTTGGCTGTTATCTCCTCATAATCAGGTGGTGCTTTAAAATCATTTTTTGGTTAAATCAGTGACTTTGTTAAAAACATTAAAGACATTGCTGAACAGTGACCCTTCCTGTGAATTTTTCCTACATAGCACTTAAATCCTCTAAATAAAAATCTATGACCACGGTTTCCCATTTTCACAATAACAAAGGTCAGATTGAGAAACTATAGGAGACCTTGCTGCCATCCATCACAGCCTGGTGTCCAAAAACTAGTTTCCAAAGTTCCAAAGAGCACAAAAGGCATTAAGGCAATCATCAAAGCAGATGCACGGAGGATAAGGCAGAGCGTGAGCAAACACTATGAAACTAAGCTGCAAGCAGATGAAACAAGCATCACAGACTGATGCCTATCTTGCAGTGAAAGAGCATCTGAAGGGAGATTTTTTTCCCTGTAAAAGCATGGTGTGATGAATGCCATTGTCATTGTCAAATTCCCTGTTTGGCCATTCTGACTTAATGCTGGCCATTAAGATGTGTGCTGATATGAGGAGGATGGGCTGAAGTGCTGCTGAACGACTCTGCGTCCTGCAGGCTCATAAATGTTTAATGGCACAGACAGATGCCTTTAAGCCCCACAGGCAACCACAAATATGTATTAATCTGCATGAATAGAACATGAAGTGGCCCACATCCAGGTGCACAGTTTTAATTACTCGCAAATCAATTTCCTTTAGGGGCGAGTGTGGAATGGGGGGGCACTGTGAAGAGCACTTGATCAGTGCAAAGAGTCATGAATAGTGTCACAAACACATGTCTGTCTGTCTTTATAAGGACTTTGCATTAATTTCCATTAATTTCTACATTCTAACCCAGACCCTGACCCGACCCCAAACATTAGCGACGCCATAGATGGACAATCATTCAGCATCAATACATATAGGAGTATAATTAAATCACATAACAGGGATATGACCTTTCTAATATTCTACTATGATCACAGTATTTGTCCCTGAGTGACGTTCTGGGTTGGTCTACTTTCATTTTTCTATTTTTCGATCCACCTTTTCACCACAGTGCAAATATAAAGCCATGTCATTTTATAAAAATTAGCTAAAGCTAATTTGCTTTAAAAAAAAACACCTAATTTTGGGTTATCCTCATCTCTTTTGCATACCCAGATGAAAAAGCAAATAACTGAGGTAATTTGAGCCCAAATTACATGTGTGATGCATCATTCTAAGGCTAACAATTCCTGAAAATATAAATTAACATATTGTGACTAAAACACAGCCTAAACTGCTTTAGTTCAAACATGACTCCAATTTGTTCTATTTTCTTCTCAAAAAATGATAGTAATAACGACATGCTTGAGAATAGGCAGG
Source organism: Cyprinodon variegatus (assembly GCF_000732505.1). Taxonomy (NCBI): domain Eukaryota; kingdom Metazoa; phylum Chordata; class Actinopteri; order Cyprinodontiformes; family Cyprinodontidae; genus Cyprinodon; species Cyprinodon variegatus. The sequence goes on along the minus strand of NW_015151080.1, from coordinate 268,388 downwards.
TCTCATTCTATTACATTTGTTCTACATCATGTCACCCACATATGCAGATTATTTCAGACCTCTAGCTGCAACAGTTCCAGAGCTGTGGGGCTTTGAACCTTTGTTGTCACCAACGTCTCCAAAAATCTCCAGATTGTGCCGAATGTTTTTACTCAACTATTTGACCCATAGAATAACACTGAAGCATTTTGATGGCCACAAAAGATTTATGAAGCAAGTTTGTTTTTATTTTTTTTTTTCATTTTTATCCTAACATTGACTGGAATATTAAATTCA
>NW_015151080.1:264321-266340 GCF_000732505.1 Cyprinodon variegatus | reverse complement strand
CCTACGATGACAGTGGACAGAAAGTTGTAGATAAAAGTGCAACAGTGTGCAAGCATTGTGCAACACGTTTTGTTTATGCTAACAGCAACATGTCAGGCTAACCCTGAAATCCCTCATCCTCCGTCAGCGCTCCGCCCCGCTGCGCTCCAGACCGGCTGCTCAAAGCAAAGCCTGCAGCCTCCACTGTGGCTCCGTCCGCTCCGCTCTGAGTTCCTTGGAGATGGTAGAGAGCATGCACCAGATGATTCAATTCAAAGCAGCAAAACTTGCGGAAATGATCCAGGGTTTCTGCAGATCATTAAAAATAATTACAGTTCATTCATTTTTCCATTAATTTCATAATAAAAAAAAAGTTGTCATTAAATTTTATAATTTTTATAAATGTTTTTATTTTTCGGTGTAACAATAAACATACCGATCCAAACCGAAAACCGTGACCACGAAACTGTGAACCGAACCGAACTGATATATATATATAGTGTACCCTTTTAGCTAAACGATTAATTCAATTAGCTTTTGTAAACAAAAAAATAAAACAAAATTTTGAACTGTAAAGCATTTTACAGTAAAGCTTAATTTAGTGAATCATTGGCTGACAGGCAGGGAGCGCTTGTGAGGCTTCATCTGCTGTCCCTGACTCAAATCGAGTCAAGCAAAGATGCGGACACATTTGTCCTGTAGGTAAGAAGACGATGTAAAAAAACAAAAAGAAAACAATCATCACAGACAAACATTTGAGGAAGAAAGTCTTATTAGAAATATGCCAAGGATTAGCTATGACCGGCTAAAGAAAAAAAACTGATGTTATGAGGCAATTTTCTCATCATGGAATATTTTTATTATGAATATGCTGGATTACTTTTAATCTGTGGACACTTATGGAAGAATAAAGTATAAACAATTAAAGATTGGATTTATAAAACAGCTTCAGGATGCCTTCACAGGTATGTTGTTGAGGCTGCTTTGCGATGTATTCCATGTTACCATGCTGCTATATCTGTGTTATTTGTGCTTTGGTGCTCGCTGTGTCCATGAAATGGTCGATTTTAGGAGGATAAAGGTGACAGAACCAGATCAGAGGAGGCAAAATCTCACTATCTGATTGGTTCAGTGGGTTAGCTATCTACTCTCTGGATATCTACCTTAGAGGGGTTATTTTTCCCTATGGTGTCCGTGCCTGTTGGAGACCAATAAACTGCTCATTCAAACTATATAACTGTCTACTTGTTTATACAGACAGTGTGGAAGAAATCACAAAAATCAGACTTTTTACCTATATTCTCAGTTTCCTCTGAAGGAATTATGTGTCTGAGCCTCGTAGGAGCAAAGCGGCGCTAACTGAGCATGCCTTAGGATTCACAGCATCAGTCCAGCTAGATGGAGAATGGTTACATGAACAACTGACCCACTCTCCTCCACACTTCCCCAGCAAGAGGGGAGAAAAAGTAACCAAGAAAGGCAATAATTGGGAGGAAACAAAAGGCTTAGTCAGGTTAGCTTTCACCAGCTGGAGACAGTTAACGAGGGGGCGGAGCTTTAAAACAGATGTTCCAGGTCTGTGTTTTTCAGAGAGCAGTGCTGTCCTGCAACTACCATGTCCTCTCTGCAGAGATGGCGGCTTTGTTAGAGAGCCTTCGCCGGATGACTCCTTACAGAAGTCGGACCAGCAGGCGGCTGGACGCCTGTTTCAGCTGCATTTTCTGAGAGCCTCATGTTTCAGGGTTTATTTGATCTGATTTATTAAGGATGATATTTATTTAAACTTTTAATCACTTTACCTTCAAAAAACATCTATTCCTGTGTAATCTCCACGGAGGCCTCAGGCCTTATCAGTGTTTAAGGAAAAGTCAGCAGGAATAATCAATGGATCATTATTTATACCTAAAACTAATACATTCACAGTGATTTAATGAATTTAGCATTAATCAGTAAAAAAATAAGATCGTTATTTTTCGTCACGATCATTGAGTCTGGGAGCGGCCATTTTTGCCCAAATATAGTAGCCCCTCCCTCCTGCCA
>NW_015151080.1:259218-263359 GCF_000732505.1 Cyprinodon variegatus | reverse complement strand
AGAGGGGCCCTTTTGTCTGAGCGGCCCTCAGAGCAGCGGCAGCTTCTCTCCTCACTGAGGCTTAAACTCATCTCCCATTCCTCCCTTTCCACAATCCCTGCTTTATTTTGACATTCAGTTTTATCCAAAACACACACTCTTCTGCAGCCACTGTGTGTGTGTGTGTGTGTGTGTGCTGACGTGGTTCACCGGGTGCATGCGAGCGTGTCCACAAACTTCCTGAAAGTCACCTTCATCTTCTATTTGGAGCGAAAGGATGACTGCATGTGCATCTCCTCTTACAGCTCCAGTTTCTGTACTTTTGATCAATAGCTAGCACTCATCCTATCCCCCCCACCCCTCCCCTGCACACACACACACACACACACCTGGGCACGCCCGAACACACGGGCGTTCTCAGATAGTGCTGCTGTAGATTTACGATTGAGGAGGAACGCCTGCGTTTGAGGAGCTTTTATAGGAGCAAAGAATGGCTAAAATATGATGCTGACAGCTGCTGTAGAAACAGGCAGCCGTGGCTGGAGGGGGGGTTGTATAGATGGAGACATGAGCACGTTGGGGGGGGGGATAATTGTGGAAACATGAAGCGCAGGCAGAAATGGGGTGACTGGTTCACACAGAGCTGTGTGGCTGGATGAAGGATAAGGCGAATGCTGACACCCAGAGGACAGAGGCAGTCAACTGCAGGGCAGAGATAACAGGCGGTGAAAGGAGGGATGGGGGGGGGCAGGAACAGGAGGAGGGGGAAATGTGAAGACAGATAAGAAGAGGGGGAATGGGAGGAAGAGATAAGGTTAACTTCAACTGCACAAAACGTTGGAATGGTGAGAAGATGAGAAGCTTCTTGTGTTAGCATCCTCATCTGAAAGGGAACAAAGCTTCCTTATCTCAGAGCAGCTTTCCATCGGAAAACTGATCAAACTCATCCGGATGCAGTCAGAAATGCTCCTATTCATGATCCAATCGTCTGCAGAGGAACAAACGATGCGTCTGCAGGAGTTTAATGTACGGTGAACACAAGCATTTTTATACATTTACATTTTTGTTCATTTTACACTAAAGTCAATACAGTTTTTTTTTACAGTATGGCAGCGATAGATTCAACTATACATTCCTGTTCCTATTTTAAGGAAAAACCTTTTTTTATAATCTTATTTTTATTTAATAACATGTTTATTTATTTATTAATTTTTTTGGTCTCCTGTTCTGCTCAAACGAATCGCCCCCTGGTGGGATTAATAAAGTGGTCTAAATCTAAGTATGATCAAACAAACAATGTTAGTTTTTTAAGAAAATATTCAGTCCTGATGTTCTTTAGTCCATGAAATATGTACAGAAACAGAAATGGAGTAAAATGTTGAAGCAATCATCTGTCTGGACAGTTATTAAACATTTTAGCAGCATTTAATAGACACCATAAGGTGAGGAATGAAATGTAAATAAATGGGCACTCTGCTTTCCGTATCTCTATTAATCCAGCCGGTCTGCAGCCATGCTGAGGCTGGTGCCTGTCTCCATCAGGAGACCTACGTCCTGGACAGGTCCTCAAAAAAGACCAACCACCATGAAGAGTCGGAACAGGCAGGATCCAGGCAGAAAGATTCAAACCCACAACCTGTTTACTCCAAGGAAAACGTGCAACAGCTTCCCTGCTTCCCTGCTAAAGCCGCTGATAGAAACGAAGACTTCAATATTTCACAGCGTTTCTTAAACTACGCCGATATATATTTGATCATGTAGACATTTCAGAAGATCCATAAACTCAGATGCTCTAAAGCTGCTGTCTCATCTTATATTTTTATTCTATATCATTTGTTTCACTTGAGACCAAAAATAAACAAAATGCATTTTTATGAAACATTAAATCTGAGACAATAATGAGTGATTATCAAACATCTCCATTTTCCTTTTTGATAAAGCTTCTAGTTAGAGTGGCTCAGGTTATCCTGAGCTATCTCTATAGTTCTACTGCTATAGGCTTAGACTGCTGGAGGACATAGGGACCCCTTTTTCATCATTCTGCTTCATTCTATCTCTATTCTCCCACTCTGCAGAATCTGTTAGTTCAATCTCTAACGTTCTGCTCTCTCTGCTTTTTCTCATAGTAGCTTCATCTGGTCTGTTCCTGTTTGGCTGTGACTCCATCCTGGAGAGAAATATCAGCTGTGCTGCTGCCATCAACACCTTTGTTTCTAGATGTTGGAGCTTGGCCTGTTTTCCAGTGTAGTCCTGTTTCTCTGACTGTGACTAACTGGATGTGCTCTCTTCATCCTCTGACATGGGAGCTGGCTCGGAGCTCGTCTGCCTGGCTGTGTGTTTCCTGGACGGGGCCGCCTGTGGAGCTGGTTGACAGTTGCCTTTTGTATCTATGCTTCTTTTTCTATGTCTGCTTCTGTCTCCTTGAACCCCAGTGGGCCTCAGCAGATGGCCGCTCACACTGAGCCTGGTTCTGCTGGAGGTTTCTTCCTGTTCAAAGGGAGTTTTTCCTCTCCACTGTCGCTACAAGCATGCTTAGTGTGAGGGATTGCTGAAGAGTCAATGAGTCGATGCAATCAGCTGGTTTTCCTTAGATAGAAAACTTTGAATCAATCTGACTGGATGATCTGGTAAACTGGAAAGTGATGACATGTGTTGTGTCATCTCCCCACTGCTCCCCTCTGACTGACTCTCTCCATCATTTCTCTCTGCCTCAGGATGATGTGCTGTTAATTGACGCTGTATAAATAAAGTGAATTCATTTAGAGAGAAACGTCCTCTCTTCTTCAGTGTTCAGTAGATCAGCCCATGTGTCCTGTACCTCCTCAGTGAAAACCACCTCATCATGAGGTGCTGCCATTCCCAGTTACCTGAGATGCCTGGAGCAGGTTACACTGGGACACTGCTGGACGGGACCCAGTTTTCCAGGTTTGACCAAACATGCTGGATTTTAAAGACCTTTAGACATAAACATCTAAAGCTGCTTTATGTATCATGGAGCTGCAGAGGAGACATGGAGCAGCGTGGCAGGGTTTAAGGTTGGAGAAGCAAACAGATCATTAGCATGAACCTCAGCAATGCTGCTTTTCATAGATCAGTCTCTGCAGGATCCAATCGGTTCCCCTCATGCAGCCACACAGCCTCCACCTGCAGGAGTCAGTCTGACTGCAGTTTCAGAATAAAAGAGAAGGAAGGAAAATGTCCAGAGATTGTCGACGTGGATGAAGTTACTATGACGCTTCCATCTTCTTTGTTTGATGCTTTCTGCCTTGATTCAGGTTATTTCTGCTGTAGAGCAGCGTTATAGAAGCTGCTGCATCGGATATGTATGGGGCGCCGTTTGTAAATTTAAGTAGTCAAAAATTAGGAGCAATATAAATGGTTATTTAGCGTCTTTTTAGAGAAAAATAAGGTTGTTATTTTTTCCCAATGTCATTAATTCATTTATAACAATCATACTTTGTTAAATAAATATATACGGTAGTCTATATTTAGCTCCAAATATATTATAATATAAATATATTAATATTTATTTAACAAACTAAATATTTAACTAGAACTAAGCTAGCAAAATACTTAGTTTGTTACATAAATATTAAGTTTAGAGCTAAATATTTATTTAACCATCTAAATATTTAATTTGCAAACTAAATATTTATTTAAAAAAGTATTTTTTTTAATAAATGAATTAATGACATAGTTTAAAAAAACCTTATTTCTCTCTACAAACATGCTAAATATTCATAAATATTGTTCCTAATTTTTGATTTTTGCTTAACCTAACAAGCGGCGCCCCATAGATACTTCTTAGAGCTCATTATGTTTGATGCACGAACAAACTGCGCGGAAAAGGAGCCGCCCGTCAAGCTGACACCTTCACATTACAGCAGGAAGAACAGCCAGCCGTTTATAACTTCACCAAAGCCTCTTCATGTCGTCCAGAAGCAACAGTCATTTTAAATCTGTTGTTAATCCGTTCACATGGATTCATTCATTCATAATCAACAGCGATCACTGCAGCTGGAGGGCAATTCATAAAGGCAATAAATGAAGAGAATTAAAATTCAAAGGTTTTGGAGAAAAAACTGAGTCAACAAAAACGCAGGATCAGGGGTGGATTTAGGAAATGTGGGGCCCTTGGCAAAGACAGGCAGGGGGCCCCCTG
>NW_015151080.1:256243-258632 GCF_000732505.1 Cyprinodon variegatus | reverse complement strand
GGACACAGAATTGTTTCTATTTTCTAAGCATCTCTTTTAAAACATAACCATAATTTTTTTCATGAATGCTGATTAAGTCGCCTTTTGCAGCCCTGCTTCAAAACATAAAGTAGATCAGAGTCTCTGAGCAAAGCATCACTCATTCACTGCATCCCACTTCATTGTGAAGGTGTCGGTTTTTAACTCTCTGGGTTGATTCATGGCCTCAGAGGAAGACCTTGTAAAAAACAGCCGTCACTTCCCAGCAGCCTCCTGGGCTGCAGCTCGACGTGGACGTGGCCCGCGCCGCTCATCCTGTTAATGTGACAGCTTTGGTAATCTCAAACATGGCCATCAGTCAGATCAGCGTCTGTTTAGACACGATACGACACTTATCTTAGGAAATATACCGTTCACATTAATCCCCAGGGACAGAAATGAATGAAGAGGAAGGAGAAGCTTTGTGTTCGGCTCCCAACAGTAGATCCATTAAAATCTGTGTGTTGATAATAGAGGTACTCTAAAACATCCAGATACAGCATGACACAAAGAAAACGACGCTCCTTAGAGCCAAAGGAAGAGGCACCATGGCTGAAAATACAAAGATTAAACATTAAAGCTGCTGCTAAAATGATGCAACTTTGGTGAAGATATGAGAAAATGAAGCACATGACATGAAACGTTTTGCTCAGTCAAACCGAGATGTTCACCTGTTTGGATGAAGAGCCGTAATCTGTAGCTGTCTTTGTTGGAGTCGGAGAAACCGAAGGTAAAGTTTGGACGCGATCTTCATCGACACAGATAGAGCGTCTGCATAACATGACATGAGTTTGATTATTGGGTCACTGCTGTATGATTTCAGGCAGAACTTGTCCAATATTTCTGAAATGTATATGAAGTGATGCACGTTTTCACCTGCCAATCATACAGAGGAAGCTAATGTAGCAGCGATTAGATAAGTTAGGGTTTCATTGTCCATCACTAAAATGTTTACAGGGGAAGTTAAAAACGCTAAAATAGTTTTTTCTTTGCAAATTGAGAGATTACTTATAAGTAGTGATGTTATGGGATGAGCTGAGGCTTATAGGCGTGTGTGGACTAGTGCAGCGAGGGTTTCTGTAAGGGGTGCATCAAGCTTCATTTAGGCGAGGGGACAAAAATCAATGGCGTCCGAAGCCTCGCTGCCGCCATACCACGTGATCGCTTCAGGAAGTGGCTCAGCTCGCCCAGAACTTTGGCAGGCATTTAAACAGCCTCAGTATTCAGTCAGGATAGGGGAGTTTGGAGGAGAGCTGCTGTTAATTGGATAGATTCCAAGAGTAGATTGGCTGTAAAAACAACCAATCTGGTTGGTTAAAACAGTTTTGGTTAGATCAAACAATAGACTGGTTACAGTTCTAACATTATACTTACTACCATCGCTTTCTGATGAACAGTTACTATTACAAGTGGCCAAAGTGACTAATTTGTATTGGTTTGCCCCTTTTAACCATAAAGATTGGGTAAAAACACTGCCAAATTAGATTGATTGGTTTAACCAAAAGATTGGTTGAACACATAACTTCCAACATGATTAAAACCAAAAACTGTGACGGGTGAATCCAAACAAAGCTCCTAATTGATGTAAACTCTGGGATGTTGCCTTATTTGGTTCTGACCTGTACTTTAGTCACACCCTGAAATGTACATCCAGACCAGCCCACTGGTTCACGGCCCAGGAACATGAATAGAGGAAGATGGAAGACAGCAGTTTAGCTGTTTAGCTACAGTTGGGTTTACTTCTACAGGAATTACAAAGCAGGAAGTTTCTCTATTGAAAATGAGCCAGAACCACGGGAGGAAATGCAGCGTTCGAGGCTGACCGGAGGAAGGGGAACATTTTCACAATCTTCCCAAGGATCCAAAGACTCTACAGGCATGGATTATTTCTGTCTATCAGAAGATCCCTGCAAAGTTAGATACTCTGCTGTTCATTTGCTCGAAGCATTTAACCAAAGACAGCTTTGAAAATCTTGGACAGTTCAAAGCAGGATCTGCTAAACTTCTTTTACTGAAACGAGGGGCTGTTCCACTGTAAGGCCATCACAACCGCAAGCTGGAAGTATGATTCTGTCGCTAACCTGTTCATAGCAATGCTAGCATATCTGGGCAGCTGAGTGAGGATGTCACGTCAAGAAAGTCTGGTCACCCTACCATATCAACAATCTGATGTTTCAGTGAGTGAGTGCTTGTTGCTATGATGCGTCTTTGCTCAGCAGCTTGGCTCGTTGTAAACCAAATGGCTTGCATTGGGGCTCATAGAACAGCTAATCTGCCATTTTCAGCCCAACCAATGTTACACACCCTATTAGAGACCTGAAGGACCAGATACCCTATAGAATCATTCTATCACCCTATTAGAGACCTGAAG
>NW_015151080.1:252377-254687 GCF_000732505.1 Cyprinodon variegatus | reverse complement strand
ATCACCCTATTAGAGACCTGAAGGACCAGATACCCTATAGAATCATTCTATCACCCTATTAGAGTCCTGAAGGACCAGATACCCTATAGAATCATTCTATCACCCTATTAGAGACCTGAAGGACCAGATACCCTATAGAATCATTCTATCACCCTATTAGAGACCTGAAGGACCAGATACCCTATAGAATCATTCTATCACCCCTTTAAATTATTGGCCTCCTCAAAGATGTTTTACACACAAAAAAACTTACAAAAATGTTTATTATGCAGACCACTCATGAACCGTTTCAAAGCAACTTTGATTGGAAATAAAAAAAACAAGAAAAACAATTGCAAACATCAGATTATATCACTATGTGTAGTTATGCACTCCACCAGTAGGTGGTGATATGTTCACATGAAGCTTCATGTGGGGACAATTCAAAGCCCCGTGAGGCTTCATCTTATCATCACTACGAGAATAAAGGATACAAGAGATATAATGTTGTCAGTTTGTGTGGAGGTTTGAAGAAGACACAAATGCAGAGACGGAAGCTAAAGTGGTTGTTTACAGATTTAATGAGGCAAATGAGGCAAAAAATAAATAAAATAAGAAAATAGAGAAGCTAAAAACCAGAAGACGTCAGGGAAAACACACATGAGGAGCAAGAAACAACCAGGACCCAGCACTGGGAAACTGCACAAGAGGAGCATAGACTGTGTGGGAGAAAGATCGATGACTGGGCTAATAAGCTGACAAGGAGCAGGTTTGGATGGAAGCACCTAGAAGGGAGCTAGTGGGTGGAGACTGACACGAGGGGGCGATAGAGGGAAACTAGAAATATATAAGAACTCAAATACGACCAAAAACAACTAGATTAACACAAAATGGGAATAAAACCAATGTAAACTCAAAAAGAGAACTTAAACAGAAGCAAACCACGACAAATGTAGGAAGTGTTGTAGAGCATGTATGGGCAGCCTCATTACCATTCTTAGAGGAAAACAGAAGATCATTTAACTGAATTCCAACCAACAGATAAAAGTTCAGACCCTAAAAAGATTTTAGATTTTTTAGGACAACTCCTATGTTAATAAATGCATATTAAACGATTTTCTAACTGACCTAAAGTTGATAAGTCTCTGAATGTCAAATAAGTTGTCTCTTTCTTCCTTCGGCCTGTGTTGGTTCTGCCGCTTCATACATGCCATGTTAAACGTTTTACACACGGTTTGTGGGTTATGAAATGCTCCACCACCTCACAGCAGCCATTCATGCATCAGCTCAGACCCACCAGGCGGGCGTTTCATTCCCAGTCTGACGGCCGACACATCAAAGACTTTTTTTATCATCTATAAATCATCTGATGTATGGGAACATAACTCCATAGCGAGCAGCTACTGGCCTGAGGTCAGTGGGAGTCATTTAGCTTTGATCTAAGGTCATTAACCCTCACTAACTGGTTTAAGATTTAGGTCTGAATCCATGCATCCCCTAACCTCACAATTTTATCATCAGCAAGGTTACGCATCATCAGAGATGCAAGCCGGTGCAGCTGTCAGTGTTTTCACTAAAACTAACTCAGTAAATCCCAAGAAAGACACCAAATGTCAGGAGTCAGAGCGAAGGCTGAGTAAAGCGTGGAAACGTTCCTGCTGCTTTGTCCTTCTGATGACAAAGAGGCACTAAAAATAAGCCAGCGTTCAGGCTAGCTGGACCGATGGGATCCATGTGACTCAGATGTGAGGCCAACGTGTCAAACTGGCAGCCTGGTTGAAGTGTCATCAGTCAGAACAATGAAAGTTTCTGCTTCACCACCAACTATTTTCTTCTGTTCATTCTTCAGCTGACCACTCCTTTACCTTCAACGAGAAAACCTCCATCACTGGACTTTTCCAGCCGGAACCTATGAATCCCGACCCGTGGCGGGCAGCCCTCCGGTTCCAGGTGCAGATCGGCCGGGCGGACATTTCAATTCTGAAGATGGATGCCATAGTTTAGGGAGGTCGATAAGAAAAGGCCTGAGAAGTCTGTCACTGCAGGAGTCAGATGCTTTCTTACTTTTCTGCAGCCTGACTCTCGGCTCACAGGAATTAGACTTTTAACAGCCGTCTCCATCTTCAGCCGCGGCGGCTGCTGATGAAGACTGTGGTGCAAACAGAGGTGTCTAAAGCATTCATGTTTATTACTCCAGTATAAATCCTGATGTAAAAAAAAAAAAAAACTATTTTGTAGAAGTTAGAGGATCAACTTCAGCTTTTTACTCCAGTAAAAGTGTAAAAGTACAATTTTTAAAACTACTTAAAGTATAAAAGTAAAAGTAATGCA
>NW_015151080.1:248337-251546 GCF_000732505.1 Cyprinodon variegatus | reverse complement strand
GTCCTCTTTTTCCACCACATGTCCAACTTTTCATACCTAAAAAAATGTCTGGGGGGGATTTCAAAATCGTCTGGGATTTTGGTCGCCTATAGTGCAGCAGAGCCGAGCCGTGAGCTCCGGGGCTGGTCAGGGAACCCCGGCAGACGGGGGCAGGGAGCCAGCGGAGGTAACAGAGGTTGGGTGCAGCTATCTGTGTTCAGAGCGTTTTGAGTCAGTGTTTTTTTTCCTCTCTCGCTCTGCTCCAGTGTCCCGCATCTCTGGTCGGATCGGTCGCTTAGAGAGTCGCTACGCGGTTGGAGGAGAGACACACAGCAGCACTCAGTGAATATTAACCAGCAGCTCCTTCGATAAATGCTTATGTAAAAGTTAGGAGACGGGTTGGTTAAAAAAAATTAGAGATGCCACCGAAAAATCTGTTTGTTAGACATACGGAGCTTTTTCAGCTAAAAATGTCAACAGATTATACGTTTATACAAGTTAGTATTATAATGCAAGAAGCTTTAGAAAACATAGTTTGTTCTTCTTTACTAGTTAAAACATCGTGGCTTCTCAGAGGACCATGACTCCCAGTTCCAGGTTAAAATGTTTTCTTATTGAACAGACAGAATCAGACTGCAGAGCTTCTACAGATCTAGAAATGTTGTTTCTAGAATCATTATATTAGTAAAGAGATTCATAAATCTTTTTAAACAGAGAGAAGCAGGGAGAGCTGCAGATTTAAAGGAGAAACAGATTTACTGGGAAATGCAACATGCAATAAAATATATCTCCAAGTTTACCAGAAAGAAAGAACAAAATATGCTATGCTATATTTAAAATGAAGCATATCCATATTTTCCTGGATGGAACTTCTACTTCTAGGGATGCATGATATATCAATTCTTGCATTGGAATCGGCTGTTATTAGTTATTTTTTCACACATTGATGTTTTTGGGGCCCTATATTTGTAATGCACTAAAAGGCATCTCTCTAACTATCTATAAATATAAATATCAGTGTGTGGTGGTTCTCAAAAATAGGAAAGCATTTAATAAATAGATGTTTGAGCTCATTTTTGGAAAATTAGCCTAATGAAAGTGTAACTGTAGGTCCATTAGCCTCCACCCAAGTGTCCCCACCAACTTTCATCACAGAGTTAATCCCTTGCGGTGACGGTAGCCAAGACACAGGCAGCCCCGTGCTTCCCCCGCCTGCTGGCTCCCTGCCCGCTGTTACCCGGACTAGCCCCCAAAACTTACAGCTCGGGTCGACTGCCCGGTCCGGCCCAGCAGGAATCCCCCCCCCCAAAACGAGGGTCCTTCTTTTCAGAAACCCAAATCTGCGTACTCGAGTAAAGTATAGATACACAACATTTCTACTGAAGTAACAAAGTATTTGTAATTTGTTACTTGACACCTCTGGGTCCTAAAGCCGTTGGCTCCTGCCTGTTTCTTCTGGATGTCCCTGCTGTTAACTGGTGGTCGGTTTTCGGGTTGGTTCTGGTTCAGATGTTTATCCGCGGCCTTCGTCTGACCACCCTGGTGTTCCAGGCGTCAGGCTGAATGTTCCTGAGGGACCCCAAGAGGCTCTTCCATCTAATTTCCCTGGATTCTCCATCTCCTTAACCCGCCCCCTCCATGCTGCCTCTGGGACAGAACCCCCCCCGATGTCCTCTGGGTCTCACTAAGGCTTCCTGGTGAACACTGAATCTATGCATCGCTGTTCTCCAGGTTACTTTGGGGGCATAACAAACAGCTCCATTAAAGAGGCGTCCCGCCTGCTGCAGTATATGAAACATGTTGAGAGGCGTCCAGGGATCACTAACCTGTAGGATCCACACACACACACACACACACGGATCCCTGAGCAATGCAGTTTATTCTTCCCACGCTTTGCACCTCGCTCATACATCACAGGCCCTTGTCTCCCCACACAGTGTGGGATGGTGACTGCATTGTGACTCAGACTTACAGACACAGTTAGAGAAACAACAAGAGAGCGATGAGGATGAGGAGGTGGTGAAGGTTTCATTCTGGTGGACCATTAAAAAGAGCCTAGCAAGCAGCTCTGGGGAAGCAGCCCAGCGTATCGAGTTAACTTTGATTTTATGGGATTCATAGTTAAACTTGTCTCAATTAGAAGAGGAGCTTCCTGTTTAACAGACATTTAAACATTTAAAATCCCAGTAAAGTCCCAATTTTTAAACTGGTCTAAGTGGTACTGGGACATAAACATTTTGGTTTTCATTAATAGCTGCTAAAACTAAGACAAAATAACTGGGATTAAGTTTACAGTCAATAAGAGGAGCTGTAAATGGAGATTAACCCTGCAACTAACGAGTATTTTGCTAATCCATTAATCTGTTGATTATTTTTCTGATTAATCAATAAATCATCGGATAGCAAAAGGTTCCTTAAAGACTTTTTTACAGAATTAAACAAGGTGGAACTAAAACATTTCCATTGTGAGTTCTGGATAGAGAATATTGACAGATGAAAAAAATGTTTAAACTTTACATATTTTTTTTTTTCATTCCTACTGTAAGCGGGTCGCTCTGTCAACTAAATTCATGTTTTACAGTCTCTATACTCCAGTTAATGATTAATCAATTACTAAATTAGTTGAGGATTATTTCATTAATCGATTAATCCGATTAATTGTTTCAGCCCTAGTGGAGATCGTTCTGATCTAGACCAATAAAACGGAAACATGCTTTTGGGTTTTAGTTCTTTAACCTCTGAAGTCAGAAACTGGAACAGAGATTGAATGTGGAGTTGAACTGGGACCCAGCTTCATAATGGGAAACCAGTCAGACTGAGTCCATGCTAGCCGGCAGCTAACAGTACAGCTAATGAGATATAAGTCAATATATGTTCTAAAGTGAAAACCACTATGAGGCGCTGATGGATCAGGAACAATTGTTGACACAAAGAAGGAGCTGGTGCAGTGACAGAGGGTGGATAAAGATTTTGTGCAGCAGTAAATATATTTAAACAGTCAGAAATAACAAGAGTAAAATAATATTGTTAAAGAAAAAAGACATCTATGCAGATGGGAGCAAGTTAGTGCAGCAGGACGGCTGACAATTTTTATTCAATTAAAGCAAAACTAACAAAATGACAGAACTCAAAAATTACAGCAGGTTTATAAAAAGGACAAAAACAATCGAGCCTTTAAAGGAAAAGTCGCTCATATTCAGAATCCAAACTTCTGAAAGTTCATTTAATCT
>NW_015151080.1:245599-247361 GCF_000732505.1 Cyprinodon variegatus | reverse complement strand
TGTGAGGCTATAAGTGATTTACTTTTGTGTGTTTTTGTCAGGCAGAAATTTATTTATACCCCCTTAGGGTGTATGGTACATTCATTAAATTCTGCTTTTTCATTTAACAACATCCAGTGAAATATGGAAGTGAAATTTGAATGCCCTTTTTTTTTGTTTGTGAACATTTTCACCACAGGATCAGGACAGGAAGCAGCATCGCTGTATTGATGAGCCAAACCTTTTCCATTATGATGATAAAACTTATTTTTACGCTGCAGATCATGCTTTTATATTTTACCGCAGGGATTGTTTTCTTTATTTGCCTTTTTTCATGTATTCCTACATCCCCTAAAAAAAAATAACGGCAGGAAATAAGTGAAAAATCAGCAGAATGTGCTAATTTCTCCAATCTTTTTATTCTAAAATCACTGGAATAATCTATAGAATAATAAATGCGTAGGTAGCTGTTCATGATAGCCCCCTAAATCTGAATTTCTACATAGTTTCCTTTGGTTGGAGCATCTCTCAGATGACACCCCAGTGGAAATATTCATCTCCTGGGATTGCTGCTCAAGCAATCAGTTTAAAGCCAGCTGTGGGATATTTTCGGAAGGACAGGATTTATTCATATTAACCTGATTAGGACGCCACTCTCAGAAATCTGCATGTAATCAGCATTTTCTGATCCTGATCAACTCCATGCAAATTCAGAGCAGGTGATATTGTAATCATGCCTCGTTATGCTAAACTCTGGTTCAGCTCAGATACATTTCATTACCTGAATCATCCTCTTTGTCTTCTGACTCTAATGCATCCTGCAACTGAAGGGGCAGCTTTAAAACAAACACCTTTGGCTTCAGAGTGTCCAGTTCAGCTCATTAGAATGTTTTTATAGCAGCCCACTGCTTCTTTCAGGGGTTTTCCTTTAAATTGGGTTGTTTGCTTTGTGACAAATTCAGGAAGCCAAGCTAACAGCAGCAGGACATTCATCTGGCTCCTTCTAGAAGCGCAGAACTCAGCATTTAAAGGGGCAAAGAGAGGAAAGCAGGAAGTTGAACCTAAAGGTTTGATTCATCAGACATAGAAGTCTAAAATCTAGATGATAACAGAACATTTAACTGATACTAATTATTCCCACATGTTGCTTATAAATGGACAGCAGAAACATTACATGAAGGCACTGGCCAATAGAGGGCGCAACGGCGTCGCCCCACTCATCCATTGACCTTGATTAAGACATAAAAAAACAAAAATTTTTCAACATATAATAATATATTTTTTAGGTATGAAAGATAAATATTCCATCTTTAATGACGAGTGAAGCTGTTTCATTTGTCGTCGGATTTGGTGACGTATTTCTAAAAATCTCAGACTCTGGTTAAAAGTTGTCTATGAGCAGTAGCTCCTCTGCAATGCTAAAGCTAGGAGCATCCTGGGGAGCAGCTCTCCTGTATGACGGCGTGTTAAGGGAATGACGGAATCATTCAAATTCAAAGAATTGGAATTTAAATATTTGAGTTTAATGTGGTATTTACAAGAATAAATACCCAAATTTATAAGACTGTAAACACGCTAATTTAGAAGGAAAAAGTAGGAATGGGGCTAAAATGCATTCCATCGCTAAAGCCCCCAATTAATGAACAATTTGCAAGTGCTTTATGTAGCATATTTTAATATGTATTATAATCACACATTGTTCTGCTAATGTACATGTTTATCTTTTAGTCTTGCTAATTTTCTCCAACAAAACTTGCATGTTGCTTTCTTATAAATTTTCTAC
>NW_015151080.1:241692-244576 GCF_000732505.1 Cyprinodon variegatus | reverse complement strand
CTGGTGACATCATCATCGCTAACCCAGCATGATGATGTTACCAGACATGCAGCTGCGGGGGGTACAGAGGCCACACAGCTGCCAGCGAGGGGTTAGACCAGCTTTTTTTGCCAGTGGGAAGGAAGCCATTGATAGCGGGTCGACCCATGTTTGAAAAACATGCATTAACCTGATATTTTCAGTGGGAAAGAGGCTTAACAGTCATCTAGTTTTTAAATCGGCGCTGTGCTTGGCTTGTTTTTATTCTAAAACATGAACTATGTCCAGAATTTCTCTGTCTCACTTGTGACAGTGTTCGGTCAGATCAGCATACCCATAGTCAATACCCATTTATTAGTGATGTTATGAGATGAGCCGAGGCTTCGAGGCGTGTGTCGAGTAATGGAGGGGGCGTTTCCCCGAAGCGCGTGTCGAGGCGTGATTCATTTAGAGGCGGGGCCAAAATTAATAACGTCCGAGGCCTCGCTACCGTGAAACCACGTGGCGGCTTCGGGAAGTAGTTCGGGAAGCGGTTCGGGAAGCGCAAGAATTTTGACAGACATCGAAACAGCCTCAGTGTTCAGTCAAGATGTGGGAGTTTGGAGGAGAGCTGCTCTCAGCTGGATAAAGTTTGGATAGATTCTAATAATAGATTGGTTGTTTTTCCAACCAATCTAGTTGCTTAAAGCTAATTTGGTTTGAATAAACAATGTAATGATCAAAATTTGAGCAAACCACCGGACAAAGTCAGTGTTAAGAAGTCCCTGCTATGATCATCTGCATAGGTGGATCTGCACAGGCTCTCACTCTAGAAGTTGATGGTTCAAGACCTGCCTTTAACTTTTGAAATTTACAATTAAACTGGCTGATGAATGAATTTGCATTGTTTTGCCCAAGTAAAAAATATAGATTGGGTAAATTAGGTCGGTTTAGTCAAAAGATTGGTTGAACACAACTTCCAACCTGATTAAAACCACAAATCGTGGAAAAACTATCATGTTTGAATAAAATTGACTAACACCTTTCATTTTTCTCATCATTGCTCATCAAAGTAAATTCCCTCTGGGATTATTAAAGTATTTCTGTTTCTGATTACCCAGTTTTACCCAATTTGCACAAACACTTTCACTGTCTGCTTGAGTTTATTTCACAAAAATGGCAGAAAAACTGTGCACCTTAAATGATTGTTCTAAGAAATTTAGCACTTAAAATAAATTACAAAAGATTTTATTATACACACCAACCATTAATAATTTCAAGGGAACTTTAAAGGGGAAAAAAAGAAATATAGATTTTCTTACAAACTGTAGTTCTGCTGTCCACCAGTAGGTGGTGACATGTTCCCATGGAGCCTCATGAACTGTGGGGATCGTTGAAGCAATTTGGCCAAACGGTTCAATGCCTCATGAGGCTTCATCTCACCATCACTACCATTTATCCCTTTAGTTTTGTAAAAACAACAACAACAAAAAACAAATAGACCTTAAACTACCTCAACGGGCGTGTATCGCTTTAGTCATGTACAAAAATATATTTAATTACTCACTTTTTGGTGTTTTTTGAAGCGTATGGCAACCTGACCTTAAAAGGGATTTTTTTGTACATGACTAAAGGGATACACACCCATTGAGGTAGTTTAAGGTCTATTTTTTGTACAAAAATAAAGGAATAAATGCAAATCTGATGTCTTCCGCATGCATATTGACTATGGGTATGCTGGTCTGACGGGGTATGCTGGTCTGACGGAACACCGGCTTTGAGCATTCACCGTTGGACAGTGATGGGCGGTGTAACCCGTCTATTACAGGCCAAGCTGCTGCAGGACATGAAGGATGTTTTTATGTTCTGGGAACCAGATACTGGTGTCTGGAAGCAGAGACTTCAGCCAATCCTGCCTGAACAAATGATTAATTAGAGAAACAGTCAGAAACTTTCACACGTCTGAACAGGAAAAAATATTTAGATTGATATCCTAAAAGTTGGCAGCTAAAAATCTCCTGCCTCCTTTATTTATTATGTATTTCTGTCATTTAAAGGCTTCAGCTCCATCATCATGCCTTTCCTTTTAAAGTCCAGCTGTGTTCAGTGATGAGAATCCACTACTGGATGAAGTCGGTTATGAAGCACAGAGTGTTTCTTCTCAAACAACCAGGAAGTGTTGACAGACTGGAACCGGCTCTGAGCGTCACACTTTACCACAGCGTCCTCTGCTAGCGGCACCTCAGACCGCCCCGTTGGTGCTACCGTTCAACTCATGCATGCGGCCGCCTAAAAGGTCACCTATGAATCAGCTGACATACTCTGACAGAAAGTATCCTCCTGGATTTTCTGCTTCTCAGATGAATGTCATCAACCCTCACTGATCCGTCAACATAGAAGGTTGTGAAAAGGCATTTGATGCTGCAGGAAAATTAAGGCAGTCTGTCTTTTATATGTCCAATTCTTTTTTCATTGTTTTAATTAATGAGCAATCTACAAGTAGAAGGAAATCAGACGACATTTTAATAAAAAATAGATCAGAAACATCAACCTGGCTGCTGCTTCCTGTTCTTCCTCTATGGATGAGCCTCTCTCCCTCTTGTTCACCTAGGAGAGAGGGAGCTCATCTATTCAGCCGTTTCTCTCCTGATGGAGCTCCTTCTGCTGCCAACCTTTTATTTTTCTCTATCATAGAAAGCACTCCTGGATCGGTGCTTCTGGGTTCCTCTATTCTGATCAAACTCCTGCTCAATGGTGACAAACACTGGTTCTGGTTCTGCTAGAGGTCAGTTTCAGTTAAAGGGAAGTTTTTCACATCAATAAATCAATGTAATGATACAATGAAACATAAAATATATATATATAAATATATATATATATGTATATATATATATAAATATATATATATATGTATATATATATATAA
>NW_015151080.1:237143-241238 GCF_000732505.1 Cyprinodon variegatus | reverse complement strand
GCAGAACCCTCAAACTCCCAGGCCTCTGGTAGAGGACCCCAGCTTGAAGATGACACATACCACCCCACCAGGGGGGAGAAAACAGTTTTTATATATATATATATATATTTTATTTATTTTTTTTGGAATATGTCTACTTTGAAGTTATAGCGCCCCCTGGAGAAAACTCCATCAGCCGCCACTGGAAGAAACCACTGAGACGTTTATTCTTGCAGGCATGATGTCCTTTATTTCTTCAGTTAATTATAAACAGGAAGTGAGCTTTAACCAATTAGAGCCTCACTGTGGACGCTACATATAAATGAAAATGTTGCACCTGAGTCTGTATTCAGCAGAAAATACATGCATACTCTGCTGTTAACAATGCTAACCGCTTTTCTGACTTTAACAAGCTGGGAAACACCATTTAAGAAATGTCAATTTCTACAAATGTTCTCTTTGTTTATAATAAATAAAGGCAGCCCTACCACAAACCACCTCTGCCTCTGATCTTAATAACCTTTGGATTATAATTTCTCAGCAGAACTGGATTGAATCTTTATTGATATTCTGGAGACTTCATAGCAGAGATCTGCTAAATCTGGTACCTTGGAGCCTTTTTGTATGAAACCGCATTAGATCCAATAAACCTCAGCCACATATCCAGCTCCTGATAAACTGAGACAAGATTAGAAGCGTCTCTCACAAACTCCCCGACTTCTTCACCCTGACTGACTGTTTGAAAATCAGACACCACTGGAGTCATTGCAGCACAACAAAGAAGAACAGGCTTGCTGCAGGGCTACAGGATATATGCTGTGTTTTACATCAGAAGCTGGAAGTCAGCTTTAATTGAGTTTAGTTTTACTTACAGCATCAAATAACAACACATAGAAGCTGCAAAGCTCTGCTCAGGATGTGGTCTGCTGCTATCAAGCCTTTTCAACCTGCTGCCAGTCCTGGATTCTGCTTCCCAATAAGTGCTGATGGTGGCACTGGGGACCAGATGTCCTTCTAAGAAATCAAACATTAAAAGAGAAGCAGGCTGCACCACAGGGCAGGAGAGGAAAAAAGCAGTCGGCTCTTCTGAGACGCTGAATTCAATTCCTGCTTTGGTATTTTAAACAAATATTATACTTTTCTGGGGCTGAAATAGAATGAGACAAAACGGAACATGGAAAGCAAACAGCCGACCCTCTGGAGACGTTGGGTGTCAGGAAGTCATCGCTCAGTGCTGGATGTTCACATCAGGCGCTACACATTTAAACTTATTCTGGTCTTCAGCTCCACCTGCAAACCCAGACACATCTTTACTAACATCTAAACCCAGTCTAGGATAAAAAAAAACTCTCACTTCATTCTCTAAGATTGTTCACAGCTTTGTCACCAGCCAAAAAAAAATGTTTTGCATCTTAGCTGAATTGTCTAATTCTAATTGACATTTCTCCTCAACCTGACCTCAGTGCAGATGCAATGCAGAGAGCAGCGTTGGCTCTATCTGCTGAATAAAGGGAGAGGATCCAGCCAGTGGGAACCTTGCACCTTGTCTGGGGTTACCAGATATCCCAGAGGCTCTCAGAGTTCAGTGAATCTCATCATTTGGACCATGAGCTGCTCAGATGGGCACCAACTACAGCCGCTCGATCTCAGCTGAAGAACAAAGCTGAACTTCTGGAATTAAAAGTTCTACTTTTAAATCCAAAGGGTCAGACTTTAATTTCCTGTTTCTGTTGGTTTGGACACGCTGAGCTGACGTGAAGCAAAAACAAGACGTGTTTAAATATCAATCATTATCTTTTGGTCTCTTTAGGGTCTAAGATATCCATGGGCCCCTGTGGGGCCAGAGGTGATTTGTACCAATTGGATTTATCCTATTGATTAACAGGGGATGATTAAATGTTCTGCATGTCCTCTCCTCGGCTCTACCTCCTGCACATTTCCTGCATGTCCATAGGACGTGTCTCCTGAGCCCCTGCTTGGGTACCTGTTCTCCGGGAGCCTCTGTGGGTCCCAGCCTTCAGATTTGTTCCACTTCAGTGGGCTTTATTGCTACGTTCAGCCCGCACGCTGCAGAGGCAGCAGAAGCAGATAGTTAACATGCAAAGTCATGAAGGTGCAGCAAAAGGTCTTGCAGCATGTCCAAGCAGCGCCTGATGAGCTTCTGAGCATCTGAGGCGCGTGACGCGCATCAGAAGCAGCAGCTGCTGGAGTTGGAAACATTGAACTTTAGCTGCTGGACGCTCCGCATCAACCAATGAGAGAAGCTGATCTGGGAGCTGGCAGGGAGTCAGATGCAGCGCTGCTGATGCAGAGCGCTATGATCACTCCTCTGAAACAGTTTATTAACGCCTGAACCTGATGGAAAAATATGTTTGCTGCAGTTTGGATTACGTACGTGAAAAACGCTTTACAGCTGGTGCGAACAGTAGCCGAAAACTGCAAAGAGGCGACCGGGCCAGAGGCTGCTGCTGGATATTCCCAGTGACAGCGCAAATATAGCTGCCATTGTTCCAGGCAAAGAAAGGATAAGGTAGCTCCACCCAACGCGCATCAGACCCGCTTTACCGCCAGGCAGATAGAGCAGCAAAGATGCTTCAGATGCGCGTCAGAACTAATCCTCTACAAGCATCAAAAATGAAGCAACGGGCGTGTTTTAGCTGCTGTGTGCCGTCTGAATGTAGCATTACACGACTCAAAATGTTTTGAAGAAATCTCATCAGAACATCTTCTTGTGATCGACCTTTCTGCTTTTTTTTGTAGTTTTATTTAAACTACAAATCATATCTTTCTAATACAGTACCCACCCAGGAGCCTTTCTCAAACACCGATCAGTTTTGTTTCTATGCATTAAAAAGAGGAGGCCTGTTTATATTCTACATGTCACTGTCTGAAATGATTGTTTCTATTTATGTTTTATTAATGCCAGCTTTAGATCATGTAAATAATAATCCAGATTAGTAGTCTTCCAATGCTCCCAGCTGATGGGACTTTGGACAGCTTTAAAAATCAAACTTCTGATGAGGATCAGGCTGCTTCCTGCAGTCTGCTGCATCCAAATATGGGAGTTTCTCCTTAGCTGACAGGGGAACCTGACTGTGTGCAACAGTGATGCTGAAAAAAGCAGCTTGTGAATTAACGCCATCTTTAAATGTTGGCAGTTTTTATTTTTAGCAGCGCCTTTTAATTGTGGCTCCAACCTTCCACTTCATTCTGCCTGCAGAGCAGAGCTGAGGAAGTGGGAGAAATGTTGGCCGATGGGAGGAGCTTCACAGCCGCTCCGGGATGAAGGTGTCTCATCTTCACTTAGAAACACCATCCTAACATGTTTATCTACTAAAGTGAAGGAACCAGATGACATAACCTCCTTCTCAGCTTAGCTAACAGATCATTTATTACTTCTCTTTCTGCCAAAACTCATTCATCAGGGATGCATAAATCTCTAGTCAGACTGGAGACATCTGCTAAAATCTAATGCTGATCATCTAAGATGCTGAAGAGTCCAAAAACTCATTGATTTGTTGACCTATTATGGTCAGAATGGAGAAAAGGTTCATCTATCCCTCCCTTCTATCTGTCCCTCTAAAAACTCCATCAAATCCCTGAAATGGAAAAGCTGTGCATTGAAAACTAGGCAGAGTTAGCAGCACTAACCAATCTGTGGCTTCCTTCCCATCAGGCCTGCCAGCTGTGATACCGACAGATTATAACCGTTGTTCTAATGGACCTAAAAATAACTAGAAAACACACAAACCCATCTGTGTTCAATGTGCCAGAATTTCACCATCAGACGGAAGCGTAGTTGGTCATAAAGGAAACCAAACGCGTAGCGGTGGTAGCAGTCATAGAAGAAAGCCCCTGCTGGATTAGCTCCATTGATTACAGATTATCTTTAATCTCTATCTGGTTTTTGATCAACTCCACTATTGTAATGCTTTTAGAAAGTATGATTATTGATATGAAATTATTCAACCTGCTGATCACTGAGGATGATTTAGTGTGTTGTTATTAAATACCGTCCCACTAACATTTGATATTTCAGCATATTTTCCTTAAATGAGAAGTCCGCTCATATTCAGAATTCAAACTTCTGAAAGTTCTTTAAATCTGAAATGATTC
>NW_015151080.1:217080-235373 GCF_000732505.1 Cyprinodon variegatus | reverse complement strand
TACCAACCTCTATGGACTAACCAAACTTCATCTATCTAAACTCCACCACCAGTTTCAGGCCCCGGGAAAATATCCATACTCTCATACATCAGTTTATCTGCATTAAAGTATAAATCAGCGTTTATGTTTCCTGCCGAGGCCTGAGCGCCAAAGTTCAAACTATTGTATCAATAAACTCTTCTAATTGCATCTTTCTCTCTCTGTGAGTTTTTCAGATTGAAATATACGCTGTGTGACGTATATTTGCGCATGCTCAGAGCAGTCAAAGTAACTATCACAAGGCGATTAAACTTTATGTATTTCTGTTTTTTTATTTTTAGAAACTGCAATATTGACGAAAATACAAAGATATAGAAAAAGAAACCCATGCCTCTAAAAAATACAACAGAATAAAAAAGTAAGAAAAAGGAAATATTGCCACCGGAAGTTATTCTGTTTGCGCACGCGCAAATGAGCTGATGGTATGGATCGTGCTTCCGGTACGGATCGGGTAATGACAGGGTTACTATATTTGGGCAAAAATGGCCGCTCCCAGACTCAGTGATCGCAACGAGAATTATTGCTTTCTCTTTTTTTACTGATTAATGCTAAATTCATTAAATCACTGCGAACATATTAGTTTAAGTATAAATAATGATCCATTGATTATTCCTTGCTAACCGGACTTTTCCTTTAAAGGTGGCTAAGACCACGCTAGCTCTACTCAAGCTAGGGCTAACTTTAGCCTCAAGGTGAAACTTTTGATAAGTGAGATATTAAATGATCTATCCCTGAAACATAAAACCTCTTCAGCTGAAATTTTCTAGAGCAGAATAAACTAAATAAGTTAGCTTATTCTTTAGCTTATGCTAAATCTGCTGCTACTTACGGGATTTCGATTTATTTCCCGAGGAAAGAATAAGAGCATTTATACACCAGCTGTGTAAATGTAGTATGTCTTTTACACTAATTGACCCCTCAGACAGTTTGAATAATTAAAACCTTAAATCTGAGCAGTCAGATTTCTACACTAGAAGTTTTTGTTTGTTCATTTCTGCAGCGAATGGATTAGCTAACCCTTGTTGTTAAATTAGATTATGTTCTGCAGCTTTATTTTAATTTCTTGAAGAACAACAGTGATTCTGTGAGATATGATCTATTTATCCTCCGGGATGTCGGACTGTAAGAATCTCATACCTGCCTTTGCTCAGTCTAAGCGTATCTAAAGTCTAATTAAATTAAAATGATCCAATTGTAGCGGACTGTTGAATGAAAAAACACCAAACAGCAGACGGAGCTCCACCTAAATGATGAGGTAGATGTGCACAGAGCTATACATCCCAGAGAAGCGACATGGAGCCTCTGATGTCTCCAAAGCTTAAGGTAGAAAATGTGGTTCCCAGCGTTTCTTCCTGCCTTCCAGATGGGTCCTACGTCCCTGCTGCTGTGGGACTCAGGCCCACCCTGTGCGCTGCTCTGCATCTGTTTGTTCCCTGTGCAGTTAAAGCATTTCAGAGAAGACGTCTACAGTAATGAGTCCTCTCCCTGGCTACGAGTCGGCGTCCTGCAGCTACTGTGGGTGTGACGGAGTGTCACCTCTGGGTGTCATTTCAGGTGATGCTGCCAAGGAGAGCAGCCTTTATGGCCGTCCTGCAGAGCCTAACAAGGACACGGAGCGGCCCCGCTCCGGCACATGGCAGCAGTAAACACGGCCTAACCGAGGTCCGCCGTGATTTATCTTCAGAACCACAGCAGCAGTCACACCAACATAAAACGTCCTGGCAGACAGGGAGACCGCCAACGCTCTCTTAAATTTTGCTCCACTTTCTTTCTGACACACACATAATTTCAAACTTCCAACATGCGACAGCCTGTCAGTGACAGAAAAAGAAAAGGCTCCCAATCCGCTCCATGGCGCTTGTTTCCTTTAAAAAAAGAAAATGGATAAAGAGTATCGGAAACCCCAGGCGGCCCTATCAAGTCCTTCCATCAGCTGAATGTTGAGCAGCCGTCACACACGGCTGATGGCGGCGCCGGGCAGAGATACGCTTCCTGCTTTCCTAATACCTACTTCTTTTTTTTTTAGCGGCTGTAAACTGGTGGTGCCTCACACTCCCTGATCTGCCTGCTTACCATTTCCCTCCTGGAGCGCAGCTTTCATCATCAAGCAGTAACTATCAGCAGTAAAATGGTTTAATTAAAGCATGAATGTTTAATAAATGGTGGGCAGTGGGGGATGGCCGTCCACCAGCAGCCTCCAGGAAGGAGATAGGACCAAACTTCAAACCAACTTCACAGAAACTTCATGTTCATGGGGCTCAGCGTACCAGATTTAGCTGAGAGGCCTGCTTACTCCATTGGTCTGTAGGAAACTGGATTCTTTAAGAGGAAATAAATACAATGGGATTATTAAAAAAAAAAACAATACAATTATTGAATCATATTTTTATATACCAGCTGTACTAATGTAAAATTTACTATTGGATGCCTCAAGAGTTGGAATGATTAAAATCCCCTAAACAAGGATTTGGCTCGCCATGCATCTATTAAATGTTCAAGAGGCACAAAGATCCAGAAAATTAAGATCTGAATGGATGATCCCCTAGTTCTCCTAGCGCCTAGTTCTCCTAGCATCTAGTTCTCCTAGCGCCTAGTTCTCCTAGCACCTAGTTCTCCTAGCGCCTAGTTCTCCTAGCGCCTAGTTCTCCTAGCGCTTAGTTCTTCTAGCGCCTAGTTCTCCTAGCGCCTAGATCTTCTAGCGCCTAGTTCTTCTAGCGCCTAGTTCTGCTAGCGCTTAGTTCTTCTAGCGCCTAGTTCTACTAGCGCCTCGATCTTCTAGCGCCTAGTTCTTCTAGCGCCTAGTTCTCCTAGCGCTTAGTTATTCTAGCGCCTAGTTCTCCAAGCCCCTAGATCTTCTAGCGCCTAGTTCTTCTAGCGCCTACTTCTTGTGGCATCTAGTTCTCCTAGCGCCTAGTTCTCCTAGCGCCTAGTTCTCCTAGCGCCTAGTTCTTCTAGCGCCTAGTTCTCCTAGCGCCTAGATCTTCTAGCGCCTAGTTCTTCTAGCGCCTAGTTCTCCTAGCACTTAGTTCTTCTAGCGCCTAGTTCTCCTAGCCCTTAGATCTTCTAGCGCCTAGTTCTTCTAGCGCCTAGTTCTAGTGGCATCTAGTTCTCCTAGCACCCAGTTCTTCTAGCGCCTAGTTCTCCTAGCGCCTAGTTCTCCTAGCATCTAGTTCTCCTAGCGCCTAGTTCTCCTAGCATCTAGTTCTTCTAGCGCCTAGTTCCATCTAGTTTCCTAGCATAAAAAACATCTCAGGCCACCCATCAACTAAATCTAAATATGTTAAATGTTCAAAAGGTGCCTGGACAGTAGTTTGTGATGTCAGTGAATCTCCTGGTAGGAGTGTTTACTGAGCTCGAGTCCTTTTTGGTAGAACACCGACTTCAGGGGGTCAAACTGGGGGTTTTCTTCTCCAACTGAAAACGTCTCTTAGATGAGGCGTTTGGTTTTCTAACCCCGTTTACTGGCAGCCGTCCTCTCTAACTTTAGCTGCGAATGTTTGCATCGCTGAGATGAATCTGATTGTTGTTTGTAAAAACCAACAAAGTGTACCTCTGTTCTCTGGGTTCTGCTTTAGCTTTCTAGCCTCCCACTCTCATACGCTGGGAACCAGCACGCATCTCCACTGCTGCGACATCCCACCTGGTGTGTGTGGGAGCACTTTAACACTGCGAGATGAGATCGAGTGTGTGACGGCATGTGAGCATCCATGCACTATGCTGCGTGGAGGAGCAGAGGCATGAAGCTATCCTCCACGCTCCTTATGGCGCCGTGGAAACCCCTCAGATTACAGGGAGGAAGAGGCCCAGTCCCGGCAGTCATCTTCCTCAGCCTCTCCCTCTGTCCTCATCATGTCACATTTTGTGCTCCGGTTTTGTTCGTCCGATCAGACAGAAGTAACTGAACCGTCAAACTGAGGTGATGTCATCAAATATTCACCTCTGAGGTTGGATGCTAAACTGGGAGGTTGTGGGAACAGCTGCTTTATTAGGATGGATAAAACTTTAGAACTACAGCAGCAGAGAGAAAACCAAGAGGAGGAGAGAAACAGCAGGATTGGAGCTGAAGGCCTGCTGTGAGGCGCTGAAGCACAAACTACTGAACCCCCCCACTCCCCAAATCAGTCATTAAAAAGCTCTTTACTCAGTACTGTATGGTGGAAATCGCTCCCCTAAACGTTCATCTCATTGAATCACATTAAAAATAAACACTTTAGTCTAATTTCAACATCATTTCTAAAAATAAACTTTCCATTTGGATGAAGTCTGTGAGGAATTCTTTCCCAGAGTTTGTTTTCACATCTAGAGACTCTTTTCTCAGCAGTAGCTTAAAATCTTTTGCTCTAGACTTTAACTAGGCCATTCTTTGCAGCGATCTAAACCAGGGATGGACCGACTCACTGCATCTAACAGAGCAGCAGTCACAGCTGGACCCCTAGTGACATCATACAGACACTACACCTTTTTTTATGTCCTTTATTTTACATCAGTGGACAGGAAATGAAGTAAAGAGGAGGAGAGCAGCAGTGAAGGTCAAAAGGACCAAATCAGTGAAACCTTTGATGGCTGGATCAGGGATTAAATCTCCAGTCATGGATCTCCTGCTAAACGCCTGGAACACCGTCTCCCCTAAATCCACAGAACTCCAGGGAACTTCCTGTTTCTGCTGCTGCATGAAGAATCTTATAGATCTCTAAAGGAAGGACACTCTGCCTCTGAGGACGAAGCCGTTTTCCTTCCTCTGCCGTTCAAACCGGCACTCTGTCCAAAAAACATCTTAAAATAAGTGTATTTACTCTTAATTTGAGAGGGAAAATACGATGATCTGCTTATAGAAGGAGTATGTTTAGCCTTAGATTGTTTTTAGATCATTTCTTTTAAATAAGTGCATTTGTTCTTGTATTGAGGAGATAAAAGAGACATTTTGCGAATCGAAAAAGACAAGATTTAAAATAAGAAATCACAATTGCATTGTCGTATTTTAAGTGCATATTATCTAATTATCTTATTTTAAGAGTAAAAATACTCATTCCATCCCAAACTATCTCATTTACCTATTTAAATCAAGGGTAAATACAGTTAATTTAAGAAATGTTTACTTTTTTCTAGATTGTTTTTCCAGAATAAGTCTGTAGTTTTTTTTTTTTCTTATTTTAAATATCAATTATTCTTATTTTTATTCCATTGGCAGAAAGTTGCACTTATCTGCTAAATTCAAGAAAAAATCCAGATCATTTAAGTAAAATTGACTTGGTTTGATTTTTTTGCAGTGAATCAGAACTGATCCACGACTCGTTCTGCAGACCTGCCCAGCAGCTGGATGATCCACCTCATTACAGACATCTAACTCACCTATATCTAACTCTAACCCTTTATCCAAGCAACAGGAATTATTGCAAAGATTTACAGATTAATGCTGTAATGAACTCAGCCTGTCTGGGTCTGATCTTAATGTTTGCTCACTGATCTGAAACAGAAAACAGATGCAGACAGACAGCCTGAGGTCATCAGACCAGGACGGCTCATAGAACCAGACCTGAAGCTCAGAGTTAAACTTCTGTAAAGGTCAACGCTCCGATACTTTCTGCTTAAACTTAAGTCTGACTGTAGCAGAAAACAGTTTGCTTTGATTCAATCATGTGAGACACCTACTTCCTGAGTTCGCCTCCCTCTGATCCTTTATTCACTCCTTTTCCTTCACCTTCCATGAATGGAAGTGTCTAAGCGCCAAATCAAACCTCCTGAACCGAAGCGCCAGAGGTCTGATTATAAGGTTGGAATTTATAAATCCTTATTTATTTGGAAGTTAGTAACACCAAACATTGGTGCAGCGACCTTTTACCTGCACTGTTTGAATGTCAGGACGTTCCAAGAATAGCCGTAAAGCAGCGTAGCTCTCATCTTAAAGGTTAAAGATTGCTCAGAGTGCAGGAGCGGTGTCCACTCTGAGGACAGCTGGAACATGGACGTGTTCTCAGAGCGGTCCTTCTCAGAATGCAGGCTAAACTTCCCAGACCTACAAACTGCTGGTTTCAGTTGGAGCCATTAGGCAGTGATCCATGCAGGAGCGTCATGTCGCTCTAATGGAGCCACCGGCTCTGCTGCTTCAGACTCACCAGATCAGGGAGAACACTTCCTACATCAAACCATTTCTACAATTTACAAACTGTGCTTTTTTACGTTCTGCAAAACAAACTCAATTAAGTATAATAATATTAACATTTTTTTTTAAATGTGAGAATTATAGTTGCTCTGCTTTTTAGTATTTAGGCTGATTTCCAGGACCAACCAAGGACAGGTTACCATTTCAGTTAGCCAGCCGCCATTCAGACTCATCTGCTGGGATTTCTGATGCCAGTTTAGCAGAGCGCTTGGCTACTGAAGAGGATTAGGGCCACTAAAAAAAAAAAAAGTTAACTGATTTTAAAATTTTATTTCAGTTTAGTATGGGAATTCTGACTTTAATCTCAGAATTCTGACTTTAATCTCAGAATTCTGACAATAAAAAAGTGAGAATTCTGAGATTAAAGTCGGAATTCCGACTTTTTTCTCAGAATTCTGACTTTTTATTGTCAGAATTCAGCCAGAATTCTGAGATTAAAGTCGGAATTCTGAGAAAAAAGTCAGAATTCTCACTTTTTTTCCCATACTAAACTGAAATAAAATTTTAAAATCAGTTAACTTTTTTTTTCCAGCGGCCCTAATCCTCTTCTGTACTTGGCAGAGTTTGATCAACTAACAAAGAAGACTGGAACAGAAAAAAACTCACGTTTTAGTGGAAAGTGTTCCCACCGGGACAAAAAGGGCACACTTCACATTTAAAGCCTCACATGGAGTTAAAGCATCTAAGCTATCTATGGAAATATCTGCTACTGAATGAGGAACAGAAGAAATCATTTGATTCAGATGTTCTCAGCAGAACCTGAATATTCCTGAATGTTCCTGAAGTTCTGAGTCATTCGGCTAAATAAAGGCTTCACTGCACATCCAGTAAACCTGGACTGCATCCAGGATTTTCCATTTCTTTCTATAAATTATGATCACACATTTAAAAGGGTAAATATGAGGTTGTATTGTGGAGGATTGTTGCTTCATTTACCAAATGAATTTAAACTAGTTCATTTATAGGTTGGTGAACTTCGTTTATTCTTTGATTAATCTGACCTGTAATCTTGAACTAGCTCATTTTCATCTGAGTGAACTGAACTGATTTTGTTCTTTTTAATTAGGAACTGGAACAACATTGAATGTTGGTGTTCTTTAAAGGTGGAGCCAATAAGACGATAAACTGATGGATGATTGAGGAAATACGACCAGCAGAGGGCGACAGCAACTTCCCCAGCTCAAAAAGGATGAGGTAAACACTATCTGTATGAATTGTTGATGTACATTGCTTTATTCAAACATGAACAGATGGTTCCTGTTTATTTTTATAGGCATAGTAGGAGACAGGCCAGATTATTACAGAGATATATAACAGGAGTTTACTGAAAGGCCTGGATCCTGTCTAGAATACGTTCTGTATGCGTAGGCTGAAGCACAAGGCCATAGAAAAGCTATAATATGGCCTCTGCTTTTTATCCCTTCATAAACAAACGGTGAATGGTATAGTCTGTTTTAAGTTTCACACCTTAAGGCACAAACATCCCACACCCTGCTGTTCAGCTCCATACGCAGCATTACATAAGTATGATAACTACTGAAGAGGAGGCAGAGGGAGCAAAGGGATATTAGCTTCTTTGGAGACTGGAGGTGGATGAGGCAGGAGATACCCAATGCAACATCTTGCTTGGTTGGCTACCCATGACTGGCTCAGTATCAGCCCACCATCAGCCCGGGGAGGGAGATACGTAGAGGCAGCGATGGTGGGCCCGATAAGAAGGAGGCAGAGGAGGAGGAGAGGGAAAAAGTCCAAAGGCTGATTAGGGAGAGAAACTCAAAGATAGATGCTGGAAACGGTTGTGGGGGGATGAGGGGAGCCAAGAAATGTTTTATCCCTCTGGCCATAGTCCTGACAAAGTATAGAAGTAAGGATAGAGATGTCAGACCGCATCCTGTCCAAAGGGGGGGGGCACATGGATCAAGCAGCAGACAATTAGACTTCCACACAGGAGCCTTTGGCCACTTTAGCCGGCAGTGTTTGAGTCTTTCTGTGTGTCTAGCAGCTTCTTTTGTCTCTATTTACACCCCCCCATCTTCACAGCTTTCCAATATCTGCACTCGATTCTCCTCAGTTTCCCGCAGCTTCCCTGAGGCCGATCGAGTGTCACTTGTTGGACTGCGAGGAGACTGAAGACGGTGCCGACGCAGCAAGGTCACAGAGTGGATTTCCATCAGAGGAAACCCGAAACCCTCCATTTGCCTCTTTCTCTCCCTCTTTCTCCCATTTGCAGCTAAAACACCCCGAGTGCTTCTGAGGCAAAGTCATACAGCTGTCCTCACTTTTCACAAATCATACACATTTTCTCCGCTTTGATGGCCACTGCAGATAGCATTTCTCTGACATCTTGCCGAGCGCATGCTAAGCAGCTCCACTGACCTTCCAGGGAAAGACCAAACAGTGCATTTTAATGGAAGGCTAGCTATGTTCTTATTGCTTTACAGAAGCACAGATACTTGTTGATCACAGCCTTTCAGCGCCTCTATTAGGTTGATACACCAACAAGGATTTTTTTCCCTCTCAAGCACCATAAAATGAATATTACTCACCATTTATTTCGCCATTTTTTCTGCTCTCTTTCCCGCTGGGTAAACAGTTTTCCAAGTAAACTCCATTGTGATAGCAGCTATCTCCCACACTGAGCAGAGGAGGCTTGTCCCAACACACGCAGGGTGTTTGCATTATGCCACAGGGTCTGTTGGACGTGCTTGAGGACAAGCAGTCTTCCAGCCACTGGCACAGCATCTGACAGGCTGCCATGCTTGGATTGCGCTTCCCTACAACCAGGTACTCGGTTTTAAACTCCTCGTTGACCTTCTGGATCACCGCGCCTGCCTGAGGAGGTCCCTTCCTCATCTGTAGGAACTGCTTCCCAGCTTCCAGGAAGGCCACCGGGACAGAGGTGTCACACAGTCTCACAATCTCGTCGAAGCTCTCCATGCCCAGGTAAGTGCGTGTGGTCTCCAAGAAGGAGTCGTACTGGAAGGTGCGAAGCTGGAACGACTTGCAGCCTCTTGTGGGTTTGGTCACCTTGATGAAAATAGTGTACCTTCGTGGATCTGGGTTTTGCAGGGTCCAGGAACAAGGCACAGAGGGGAATGCTGATGATGATAAAAAGAATCCAAAGAAACGGTTTTGCACTAAGGTGGAGCAGGAATCCGACTCAGGGCCGGAGGGGGCTGCATGACAGCACCCCCTCATCAGTAAAAAAGAGGCAAATAACAGCAGCAGCGCAGGAAGAGGCCGTTCTGAATGGCCAGGAATGAGAAAAACGGTTTCCATGATCTAAAGATGAGTGAAACAAGGCAGAGTCACGGCAGGTTCTGGATCTGGATCAGTCCTCCAGGTTTACTGGTAAATTACAGCAAAAACGGGGTGGGAAGAGATGAGAGAGAGGAAATCCGGCTCTTCTCAAAGATCCAGTGATAGGCCCATGGCTGCCCTCGCCAACCCTGAGGTTAACAAGAACCTGAAAAACAGAAAGACAAGATACAGGTTAGAGTTAGGATCTGATCAGATAACAGAACAAGATCAAAACCCTTTATCTTCAAAATGGACCATCTCTATCTGCTGTGACTGCTGGTGTAATTTTCTCAGAACATCCATGACAGCAGCTCTTCAGAACATGAGCCGTTGGAAGGGAGGCAGCTGGAGCTGCAGTGTGATAAAGGATTTCTTCATTAGGCAGACTCTGATTGGTCTTTTCCTGAGAGACCACGCCTCATCTGCCAGTAAAATCATTGGTCTAATTAAAACGCATTCATTAGAAAAACAGCAACACCTGAAACCATTTTCTACTGGCCCTGAACGGCGCTGCACGATCTGGAAGGCTTTTCTTTTCTTTTCTCATCTTCTTGGTGTATTATTTAGGTCTTTGTTTGCTTTCCTGTTCTAACGATTGTTTCAATGCCCTGTTTTTCACATTTTGATATTTTCCAGTTGGATTCCTGTTATTCGGGACTGTTTGTGGTTTTCAGTCGCGTTCCCTTTGCGATAGTCTTTCTGTCCACCGGTTTTGTTTCTTGTTTAAGTCATCGTACTGCTCCTGTATGAACAGATATAATGTCAGCATTGAAAATGAATGTGAATGCTTTATAGTCCTTAGTTAGCTTGTTGCTTCTTTTAAAAACTGGACAAAAATGTTGCCACTGTTTGATTTTGCAGCGTTCAGCATCATTTTCAATTCAAACTGACTTTATTTCAATTAATCTTGTTTTGTTTGTTTGTTTTACCTGTTGCTGGTGAAGATTCTCAGTCATCCAGCTCATAGTCATCGCAAAAAAGTAAAGCAATCCACTGGACTTTGTTTCAAAGTTTGAAGACATTTCTCTTCCCATTCAGAAAGCTTTTTTAATTCAGAGTTCCAGGTTTTATCCAGCAGCCCAACAAAACCTTATTTTAGTTTAGAAAACATGCAAATAGAAACAGATGAACGGGTCCCCCCCTTTGGAATGGGGGTCGTTTGGCTTCTTTGTTAGCCTGCAATGCCCCATACCTGTCTATGTCTCTGAAAGGGGGGTCGTTAAGGAGAATTGTTGGCCCTGCTGAATAGGCGAGATCTTCCTGGATGGGAAGTGAAACGTCTTCAACTGTTTTGGTTTTACATGTTGTAAAATCAGGAAGAAACTTAGAGTTTAAAAATATATTTTTGGAGAGTTTCCTGGCCAAGTCTACTTTCACTAGAATCAAACTTATTTTATCTCAACAGAAAACAACATGAATACATACCAACTAATTCCATGGTTCAAAGTCAGCTACAAAACATCTGAAAAAGATCCATCTGCCTCAAAGTCATCCAGAAACCATTTAGGCGCATGGAATAAGCACATCTCACTCAGATTCAAGTTTTTCTGAGTTTCATTCCAGCTACAAGGAGCAAAAACATGATTTCAGTGATAAATAAATAAAGGGGACCTAGGACTGAACCTTGAGGCACACCCTGAGACAGTAAATGGATGTCTGGGGTAGTTCCCTCCTTCTGCACACTGTGTCCCACCCTGAGGGTAATGATCTAACTAGCCAACTGAGCAATCAGATCACAGCATCACTGTGTGACCTTTGACCCCAGTATTAGCATCATTTTAGATGTATCAAAAGATTTTATATTCATCCCTTGCTGCTCTTCTCTAAAACTATGACCTCAGAGTCTATCCGCCTTTGAATGGGTCATGTGACCCAGGGCGCCACTATCCGTCAGTCTGAACTCCCCTTCAACACCACAGCTAACTAAGCTAACAGTTGTTAGCTCCGACCCTCAGCTAATCAGCTGAACTCTGGGACCAAACTGATACCAGAACTGGAACACAAAGGATGATTGGTTCATTTAGATACCGTGCAGTGCTGCCAGTGGCCTTCAGGGGGCGCTAAACCAGAGGCATTGTTTGCTTATAAAAAGGAGTTACACAAACTGAATGGTTATCCTAATAGAAACTTGAACTCAAGGAAAGACAAAGGACCTTCCAGACTCCCCCCTAATGCCTTCATGATCGCCATGGAAACGTCTTCAAACAGTGATGGGTTTCACTCTCAAAGTGAACATGTACTACTGGAGCTCCCCCTACAGGAGACCCTCTGTCAGAGGTCCTGTTTATTACCTTTTTTTTTTTCATTCAGAGCAAAGGTTCTAGATATTGATCAAGAATAAAAGTCTACCTGAGAGTTAAGGGTGTAGCCATGTTTTGGTTATCTGGTGGGGACCGTTTCCAGGAATATGCTGGAGACTTATAGCCAGCGGCGGACGAAGTGACATGTGTTGTGAACTTTGTTGTGAATTGGCGCTATAGAAATAAACTAATAATATCTGCTCTGAGTTTCTCTCATCTGTAGAACGTCATTAAATCTCTAAATCAGTGACGTCCAGATTCAGTCCTTAAGGCTGCTATGGAATAAAAAACAGCAACAGAGGATTAAAATTCTAAGCTGAGCCAAAAGGAACAAGGAACTAAATAAATGACTGAAATAAAGATAGTCAAAAAAAGTACTTAAGTACAGTAATCAAGTAAATGTACATTGACACATTCCACCACTGCTTATAGGTACTTGTGGAGACCAGCGACTGCTCCCTGCAGAGAGACGTCCTGTGATGGGGGTCAGGTTTAAGACTGAATTTAAGCCTTAAAAATGAATATAACACAACATGCATGTGTGTGTAAACCATTGCATAAAAAAGTCGTCAGTTTTTGTTTTTAATATTAGAACCAATTTAGAATGAAAACAGCATATGAACCAAAGCTGGAGCTAAATATTCCCGGTAAGTTTTATTTCACAAAAAACTCTTGTTGTCCATCATCCGCTGAACTGGATGAATGGTTATTCTGCCTCTGCTCTGCATTCCAGTCCTCCTCTCCACCCGATGATACAGAAAACCTGCAGTAAAAAGCTTTAAAAAAAAAACAACAGCGCAACTTCGTTTTTCTGCCTCTTTTTCTACCTGTATGGAGGAGGTGACAGGAACAGGAAGAGAAAGACACAGTAATGGCTCAGTTACTTCCATTAGTCTGACTCCCAGACAGCATCCGTGTATTTAATGGAAAACATTTGGCTCCTGGTTTTTCCCTTCAAACCAGTGTCACACTTTCATTTCAGCACTTATATCTATTTGCCAAAGCAAGTTTAATCCTAATTTATTGGAAGAAATGTCACTACATGCTGTATCTTTAATTTAATTTTAGTCTTCATCACTTTTTTTAGGTCACTTCCATCACCTTGCAGGGTTAAATGGATTCCCTTACTCATTAGCCTCTTTCTCCTAACATATCTAAGCTCAGGAGAATGGTTTTTGGAAGATATCTTCATCCTTGTGATTAGAAAACAACAAAAAGGATGAAAACAACGTAAATGTCAGTGTGGTTTGAACTACTTCTTTCCTTTCAGCCTCAAATGATGATCAGGAGATTAAAAAGGACAGGTTGCATCAGCCAGCAGCCTGGGAGCAGCGATCCGTGTAAACACGCCCAACAGGCAGTCCAAACAATGGCTCAATCACCGGGAAACAACCGTCCCCGCTCTGAGACATGTAGGGAGACATGGAGACAAAAACAGCATTGATGAGAAAATGATAGAGTCACATCAGCAGCACAGGGATTACAGACTGATTAGCCGTGTAGCTCAGGGATCTGATACCACGGAGCTGCGCCAAAAAAGACGCTCATTTCTCTTCCCGTAAACAATCAGCAGGTTTCCAGTCTCACTCACTGCCGCATGATCGAGGATTAACAGACTTCATAGGAAAACAAAAAGGTTGTTTCCTGAAAGCGTTGTCCAAATACTGAAAACAACTAAACATCTCAAAGGACAAAGGTTTATATAACGTTGAATTATTGGTTTGGTATTGGCGATACTGGCCCTGCATTCAGCTGCTTTCAGATCGAGGGCTGAAACAATTAATCCTAATAATCGATTATTGAAATAATCATCAACTACTTTAGCAACAGATGACTCATTAACTGGAGTATAGAGACTGTAAAAAAACACCTTTAGGTGACAGAGCGACTAAGAGCAGGAATTATAGCAAGATTGGAAAAAAAAAATGTAGCATTTAAGATAAAAAAAAAACTTTGTTCCTTTTGTCAATCTGCTGTATCCAGAACTCATCAAGAGGAAAAATTATAGGTTTACCAGTTTTAATTTTATAAAAAACTTCAAAAAGTTAAAGTTAAAAAACGATCCACTGTACTTTGTTTCTAAGTTTGAAGACGTTTCTCTTCCCATCCAGGAAGTTTTTTTACTCAAACTGTCAGTTTTAGCGTTGAGTCCATACTGACCCAAGGCAGTCATTAAGGATCATTGTTGGCCTGGCTGACCTGGGGAGATATTTTGTCCCCATGCATAGTGATGGGGGTTGGCTTCTAGAGAAAAACCGACCTTAAAGGGGTCATAGAATAATTCTATAGGGTATTTGGTCCTTAAAGGTGCAGTAGGAGATCTTTTTTTAGCACATTTTTTACCACGTGGCTTAAAGATCTCCCCACAGCTGCTTAGCAAGCAGTGAAATAGAAGGTCTGGAAGTGATACAAATATAAACGGCCCCCGCTACAGTGAGAAATCGATGAGTAACGCCCACCAATCACAAAAGATGGTCCGTTGTACACGATTGGTTCCATGACACGTCAATCATGGTCGTCTGCTTGTCCCTCCCCCGTGTGCGCGTACCCTGACACATGAACGAATCGACCCGCCAATGCTCGTACAGGACACCATGGCTGGAAGCTAGCAACTGTCATGCTACGTTCACGCCTATGGTGACCAGATTTTACCGGGCAGGCGGGGGGAAGCATACCGTCACCAGGTCGGACCGAAGCAGCCTGGACACCGGCGGCCCCGTGCTTCCTCCCGCCTGCCTTACCGGGCAGGTGGGGGGCTCTGCATCATCAGTGCTGTCTGTCTCCCTGCCAGCTCCGTGTGATGCACCACTTCAGCTGCTCAGAGGCGCTGGAGACAGCATGCATGTTCATGTGTTTTGAAGGTGTGGTTTCCAGGGGTTCGAAGGGAGAGGCCTGGTTGTGCATGTTCAAAAATATAGCTTATCTTCTCCTGCTGCACCTTTAAGGTCTCTGAATAGGGTGTGTAACATTGGTTGGGCTGAAAATTGCATATTAGCTGTTCTATGAGCCCTAAAAGTTAAAAGCCCTAGAATGAAACCACAGGTTTTCTTCCTTTTATGGTATAATCACGAATATTTAGATGAGCTGTGCTCTGATTGGTTGGTTTACAATGAGCCAAGCTGCTGAGCAAAGATGCATCATAGCAACAAGCACTCACTCACTGAAACATCAGATTGTTAATATGGTAGGGGGACCAGACGTCCTCTTTTTCCCAGATATGTCCTACTTTTCAGACCTAAAAAAATGTCCAGGAGGAATTTCAAAATCGTTCGGTTCGAATGCCCGGTCCGGTCCAGTCAGCGGCCCAGATATGCCAGCATTGCTATCAACAGGTTAGCGACAGAATCCTACTTCCAGCTTGCGGTTGTGAAGGCCTTATGGTGGGAACAGCCCCTCGGTTCAGTAAAAGAAGTGAAATGAAGTAAAATGCTTTGAGCAAATGAACAGCAGAGCATCAAACTTAGCAGGGATCTTCTGATAGACCAAAATAATCCATGCCTGCCGAGTCTTCAGATCCTTGGGAAGACTGTGAAAATATTCCCCTTCCTCCGGTCAGCCTGGAACGCTACATTTCCTCCTGTGGTTCTGGCTCATTTTCAATAGAGAAACTTCCTGCTTTGTAATTCTTGTAGAAGTAAACCCAACTGTAGCCAGACAGCTAAACTGCTGTCTTCCATCTTCCTCTATTCATGTTCTTGGGCCGTGAACCAGTGGGCTGGTCTGGATGTACATTTCAGGGCGTGACAAAAGTACAGGCCAGAACCAAATAAGGCAACATCCCCAAATTGATGTTTATTCTGAGCTTTGTTTGAATTCGCCTGTTTTATGGTGGAAGTTTAGAATTGTGAGATTTGCAGAGAAAGGAGGAGTTGATGGTGTTTGAACTTCTCTGTACGTCTATTTCACCCACTGAACTATCGTTATTCATCTATGACAATGCAAACTAGGTTTACATTCTATGACCCCTTTAAACAGATGGGGGGGTCTCAGATTTCAGCTTTTAAAAACCTACAAAGCAGCAATAGAGTTAATTCCTTCCCAATACCATCTCAACCCCCATCGCTATGCAGGGGAACAAAATATCTCCCCAGGTCAGCCAGGCCAACAATGAGCCTTAACGACTGCCTTTTCAGAGGAATGGGTCAGTATCTGGTAATGCAGGCCAATAACAACCTCAACGACTCCCCTTTTTTAGGGGTGGAGCTGGTTTTCCAGCTCTAATGTGAATGTCATAAGATGATGTTAATATGGCAGCTAATATAACGGTTATTTATCTATCAGGAAACAGTTTAAAAGCTGCTGATACCTTTTCTGCACTTTTCTTTCCAAAATGCTGTCTTAATTTCAGGTGTATGTGATCAGATACGTGAATGATGATCACTATGTCTCCTTATCTACACAGAAAGGATGTCAACAACCTACTCTGACAGCTGCTGGTGTTGTGAGGCATGGGAGAAAAAGGATTGAGTAACGGCCAACTCCTGGCAGCTCGCTGGAACATGACTGTGCAGGATTTGGAACCAGGAGGCAGTAAAGCGTTCAAGAATCCTAACAGAACTGGGTCACTATTACATTTTGAGCTACTAAAGGACTAAATGATTTTGTTGCTCTGATTGCAAATAGCTTTTTAATAACATGCAGGAGAAGGTAGCGGAGTGACCTGGGTTCTGTCGGCTTCAACACGCACTGAACGCCATCACAGAGGGACAGAAGGACGGTCAAGTTCCACACAGTTTTAATTCAAGTCTCTGAAAGTCACCCTAATGCTAAATGATGTGGCATCTATGCTTCTGGCAGGGAACAACAGCGCAACTTACTGTAGTTATCAGATCAAAAGAACTTACTGAGGTCGTATCATGACAAGCAGACGGACCCCGACAGGGTTAAAGAAAAACAACCTTTTAGGAAACCCTGAATATCATGCATATATCATCACATCTGCAGTAGGGTTGAGTATTGGCATGGGTGTTTCGATACGATACACGTCACGATAATTGGGGTCATGATACAATATTATTATGATATTGCAATATCACTATATATAGCGCTATTTTTTTCCAGCTATTAAAATTAAATATATCGATAAAAAGGCAAACTATGTAAATGTTGATCAGCCTCAGCAACAGGAAAGGTGCTGCGCCGCACAGCAGCAGGGCTCCACAGCGCCATCTCCTGGAGTGGCAGTCAGATGTTGCCCATTTTCCCCTCATTGTTTTAGGTAAAAATGTTTTGTTTTTTAAAATCCGACACTAGCAACTGAAAAGTCGATAAATCAGGCAGAATAAATCATGATATATTGTAGAAACTATTTTTCCCACAACTCTAATCTGCAATTATATCATCTTTAACATGAGCTGTAATAAATAAAATCAGACAATAAATCAGTAGGATACGGCTGTTTATCTGACCCATGCATGTTGATTAACTCCTAATAAAAAAAATGGCTTTGTTGATGCGTTGCATTGCAGTGATGCCCGGTGCATGTCACTATCTATAGCAGCAAATAGGGGATGTCTTTTCCATTTTGCATACAAACATTACATATAGATATAAATCTACAGACAGGAACCGAGGAAAAGGAGCCCCCATCTGCACATGTGGTGAAAAACACTGCACAGCGCTCAATAAATCGGAATAAGACGCAACGTCTGCCATGTTTTCTGATGTTTTGCTTTATAAAGTAACAATTTGCTGGATCCCAAAAGCCCCGCCCCTGAAATGAAACACTCAGCGCTCCATCGTGACCTTAATCAGAGCAAAGCTGAACCTGAGAGGAGCTGTTAGCTCTCATTTCACACTGTAAGCAACGTTGCTCAGATAAATCTCTGTAAAGTTTTACCCCTTCTTGTAGCGGGGCTTTTTTCACGTGTGCACACCATGCTGGGGTTTTCCATCAGCATCCCTGCCCTGC
Organism: Cyprinodon variegatus; assembly: GCF_000732505.1. NCBI lineage: Eukaryota > Metazoa > Chordata > Actinopteri > Cyprinodontiformes > Cyprinodontidae > Cyprinodon > Cyprinodon variegatus. Next base: position 217,663 of record NW_015151080.1, on the reverse strand, counting down.
CTGACTGACCTCTCGGTGTCACAGTTGGGTTGAGGTTTTGAGGACCCAAATGCAGAGGTGAGGAGGCCTAGTAGGATTTTGTAGATTTAATGAAGTACTCACAGGACTGAGGCAGGAATCTAAAAATCCAACATAACAAATACAGAAAAATCTGAACCTTGGAGACATCAGGGAAAACATAGATGAGGGGCCAGGAAAAGACGAGGAACCAGCACAGAGGAACTGCACAGGGAGAGTATATATAGGAGACTGAACAAAAGCAGGACTAATGAGCTGGTTGGGAGCAGATGTGAACAAAGGATTCTAGAAGGAGCTAGTGAAAAGAAGACTGACACAAGAGGGCAACAGAGGGCAAGCAAGAAATGCCTAAGAACTCATATAGATCCAGAAAACACCACAAATAGGAATTAAACCAATAAAGCAGGGAAACAAAGAAAAACAGATCAAAGTGAAAGTGAAAGCTCAAAAGAAAACTTAAACAGAACCAAGACCATAACACCGGAGTGTTCAGACTGCTGTCTTTAAGCATATTGTTCCTCCTTTAGATGATAAAACATTAAACATGTCCATGTCAGACTAACTT
>NW_015151080.1:214567-216397 GCF_000732505.1 Cyprinodon variegatus | reverse complement strand
CATCCATCCATCCATCATCCATCCATCCATCCATCCATCCATCATCCATCATCCATCATCCATCCATCCATCCATCATCCATCCATCCATCCATCCATCCATCATCCATCCATCCATCCATCCATCCATCCATCCATCATCCATCCATCCATCCATCCATCCATCCATCCATCCATCCATCATCCAACATCCATCCATCATCCATCCATCCATCCATCCATCCATCCATCCATCATCCATCCATCCCGATTTCTCCCTGTCTCGATATAGGCTATCATTTGATCGTTCTCGCTCTCCATAGTTCTCCTGTGGCGCGAGCACAGGGCGACTGTTGCGCGCCTTTAGCGAGCATGCGCATTTCCTGTCGCTTGTGCGGGGAATCGTGCCGCCTGCAGCTGTATCTGATGGGGAAACGCAGCTCGACGTAATACCAGTATTTCCATGTGGAAAACGCTGTTTTGCTGCTGGAGTCCTCCTCACTCTCCATCTCTCTGTGTGTGCTGTACGTTAACACCCGCCAGCAGAAACACCCACCTACCCAACTGACAGACGGAATCTCACTATACATCAGCCAATCCCATCCTCCCCTCTCTCATGACAGGCGCGCACGAGTCCTATTATGAAAAAAGGTTCATTGTGTGACCTGAGTAACGCGCAGTAACGGGGTGTCTGCAATGGTAACTGCGTTATAGTTACAGTCAAAGTAATTAGCTAGATTACTTGTTACTAAAACAAGGTAACAACTCCACGCAGAAAGACCCCAGGTCAGGATTGGAACCCAGAGCCGTCTTGTTGCAATGCAGCAGTGTTACCCACTGCGTCGCTGAGCAGCCCATGAATGATTACCAATTTTTCTAAATGAAAACGACTCCTTGAAAAGCCAACCACAAACCTCCCACAACATTCCTTCCTTTATCCTATGTCAACATTTATTTTCCTATCTTCCATTTTGATATAAAAAAAAAAAAGCTTTGTCTGGGCAGGGCTCCTTCTCCCTGCTTCACAGTCACATCCAGTCCCTAAACGACAGAAAAGCTCAGATTGTTGAACTCAATCAGTCCACCGCGGGTTTGGCTCCGCTCTATTTGCCTTGAAACTCGTCCGTCTCCTCGCTTTGCATCACTGCACTCCTGAACGCGCCTCTACTTAGAGATTACATGTAGGGACACAAACAGCATCTTCATCTTTTATCACAGAGGAAAAAAAGGGCTGTACTGTAGACCAGACGGTAAATACAATGATGGTTATACGCATCCGTGTATTTACATATAGAGGGAAATATTTATTTTGGTCTGAATTCAAAATCAAGCAGAAACAGTGTTTTCAGTCTAAGCAGACATTCTCCAGTTTGGAATATTTGTGCCCCAAGCATAATTATAAGAAACAAACAGCTTCTATTTCTGTAGAGCTTCACCCTTATGACTCCAACACAACCTGTGATGCTCTGAAATTAAACAGATAATCATCCGTCTGTGCTGAAGAATGTGTTTACTGTTGTAAATGTCAACGTCTTTCTAATAAGCTCTATTATTCAGCTCCTCATTTTGTTAATCCTGCAGAACTCGAGTTTTTAAAACAATGGATTTGTTTTCTTAAATGTTTCAGTTCCGGTGGCCTTTATTCCCAGTAATCAGACTGGAAATGTTAGAAATATCTTATTTATACTCTGACTCCATTTGTGTTTCATGGGTTGTGTACTAATGAACCATTATGATGTATAATGTGTGATTCATCTCTTATAAACTCTTGCTAAAGATCGTTACAGATAAAGGTGCAACGGACGGGTTGTGAAAGAGGCCTGAACATCCTCTATCGCATGTTTCTTCTAAA
>NW_015151080.1:209941-214375 GCF_000732505.1 Cyprinodon variegatus | reverse complement strand
GATTGTAACTGAATGGTCTCTTCCTACTCTCCTCGCTAGACCTGACATTAAACCAGGGAGAGAAAGCAGGTAGGAAAGGTCAAAGGGTCAAAGCCCTGGATGGCAGCAATGGTAGCCTCTGTATGCTCTACCACTACAGCAGCTGTCACCCTTTGAAAGCACCTTGAAAACTGCAGAAAAACAACAGAAGTTTCCCTAACTCAGGACTAAGTCATTTGTCTTCTACTATAATTGCTATTTTCTCAAGTATAAAAATGACTGTACTTTAGTGTTTTTTTTAATATTGCTCATAAAACCAAACAAAAAAAAAAAAGTTCTGCAATGATTTAAAAGTTGCATTCCTAAAGACCTTGGTGCTTTTGTTACAGGTTTCGTAATTCTACTGGTTGATGCTGGGAATTCACCTGTGAAAACCTAAACATGTCACTGATATGAGGGGAGATCTTTTTTCACCAAATCAATTCAATTGAATTCAATTTCAATTCAGTTTATTTGTATAGCGCCAATTCACAACACATGTCATCTTAAGGCACTTTACAGTTCACTAGATAGCCAAACAGACCCGGTTACTCCAGGAGTTCTGATCCGTTATGAAATCAAGTTGGTTTCTGCTTTCACGTGCAGAACAAATTCCGAGCAGAACGGATTCCCAGCAGCAATCAGAGGAACCACAGCCTTCTATGAACCTGCAGAACGGTTTCCCAGCTGCTGCACAGTCAGTTTAGCTTTACGTGAAGGCCATGAAACACCCAGACTAGAGTCTGAAACCCTCCACATGCCTACTTTTACTACTGCCTCAGGGTCTCAGCATCTTAGACTGTAGCAGTATTTTTAGTTGAACCTTTTTTCTGCAAAAATAATTATTTTCCACATCGATTTAAAAGAAAAATGTGTTTTACTGTCTGCTGGTAAAGTCCAGCATCCGGACTGAAAGAAACAATATTCTATTGACAATGTCTTCTTTTTTAACCCAGCCTTTTGATGGTGCTGCAGAGTGTAGGGATGTCTCTTTATTACGGAGACTTAAAAGGCAATTGCCTTTCTGCGTATCGGTCTAGGTTATCGAATTTGTTAAGGTGTCTTGGTCTAGATGAATGTGTGGGACGGAGAGACCATTCAGCCAACAACGTTATCCTCCCTGAGTCGCTAGTGGAGCAGAAAAATTGTGATGCTGTCAGTGTGCATCAGTCAAAGCCCAGAGCGGCCGCTGCAGACAGCAAACAGACGTCAGCACCGTTTCCAACACTTGAGCTCATAAAGCCCCATGAGTGTATTTGAAGGTGTCTATTATTAGGTTTACTGTAGAGACTGCTGAACGCTGCTCTGTCCACAGGTCAGACATTCCACTAGACGATGGATTAGTCTGAGTGGATGCAGGGCCGAAAAAACAACCGTCATTGGATTTGACCGAGATGACAAACTGAAACATATGTAACCCCGGATTACAGCACTGCTGCATGAGGAGCACAGATCACAAACGCTTTGACAAACGCATTACCATCTCAGCTTTGTAGGATTCTCACATCTAACAGCCATGACAAAAGGCAAAGCGAGATTAGAGTGGAGATGCATGGGCCGCTGTATGTCTGCGGGGGAGATATGGCCCCCTCCTCAGAGGGGATGTTACTGATGGCCATGCGATGGTCCCTTTCTTCCACTCGCGCCATAAGTCTCTGCATAATGGCCGCTTTGTTCTACAACCTAATCGCATTAATATGAAAGCCAATTGCTTTGGATGGCAAATCAAATCAAGCTAGATTGCATTGAAATGAAAATGAGTTAATCAGAAAAGCTATGTGTTTGCACAAAGGAGCGGGATTAAAACTGTAGGAGAACATCATATACAAGCGAGTGCATTTAAATGCCATTTCAGCGCCGCTCCATCCAGCCGTAAAACACGGTTTGCTCAAACCTTCCAAAGCCTTCAGAAAGGGAACTCATTGTGTTTACGGATAGAGACACGTTCTCTGTTCCTTCCTTTGTGATTAAAACGTGCAGTCACAGGAAGCAAATAAGAGATTACCAGTTTGTTTGGATTTATTTGCATGATAGATCTGCACTGATTGATTTTTCTGAGCAGCGTGATCCTACAGGCCATTATGTCCCTCCTGCTGAAGCCCTCATTTAGTGACAGTGTTCATCATGTTTCACCAGAGGACGCTTCGGTTTCATTATCAATCTCTGGGAACGATGTTCCAATAATTGGTACAAGTTCATCTACCTTCATTCTGATGACCCACTGCGCAGACAGCGGGGGACGATCATGTTTAATTAAACCTTATAGCGTCTCATTTACATCTGCTCTAGTGGGGAGAGACAGATGTAAATACAGCTTCCGGTGAAAACAGGCTAAAACTGGGTTCATGCGAAACAAACCGACCTCTGGAGATGAAATTATAAAAACACTCACAGGAAAGCAAACGGACTATACCGTAGATTTCATAAAAAAAAGCTTTTCCACCGATTTTAAAGGAAAAGTCCGGTCAGCAAGGAATAATCAACGGATCATTATTTATACCTAAAACTAATACATTTGACGTGATTTAATGAATTTAGTGTTAATCAGTAAAGAAAAAACAATATTTGCTGCAATCATTTTTGAGTTATGCTCCTTGAATTTAATGCTTACAGCTTTTAATGGCTCACAGAAGCACGGCATCAGGTCAGCGCTCTGATCTGCAGATCAGAACCAGAAGCTGACAGTTTGTACTAGATCTGGACATTTTAGACCAGAGGTCTTCAACAGGGGGTCCACGACCCCTAGGGGGTCCAGAGAGGTACTGCATGGGGGTCGTGAAAATTTTGGTTGATTAGACTTTTTTTTTTATAATTACTCCTGCAATTTTTACCACTAATTGAAACGTCTTTAAATTCACATGAACATGAATCCAACAGACTGTAGTAAACAGATAAATGGAGGCAGAAGATGTCTTTCAGTCATCAATGCCAGTGGCGGTTCTAGATCAAATGTACCAGGGGACCAGGAGGGGGCCTGCGTGTTTTTATTGGGGAACAGAAAAGCATGAAATAAAAAATGGCTGCATGAAGGGAAATTTCTATTCAATTATGCTTAATAAAAATTCGATGTCTTATTAGGTCAATATACATTCATAATTTAGGAATTTTACATATTTTTGACTTAAGTTAAAATTAGCGTTTACTATAAAATCAGAATTATAACTTAAGAAAAACTGATAAATTCAGTCGTAAAAAAATTTCAGCAATTTGTTTTGAAAAAAACACTTAGCAAATAATAACTGGAATCTTATCTGAATACCACTGAAGCTATCACCTTTTTTATTATTATTTTTTACATAATTAGTAAAACATAATATGTAAAGGAAAAGAATGAACTAGACCCAAAGGACCTATAAGTAACCATGTCTGTTCCAACGCAGATCATCATCAGAATTTGTTTGAGTATCATGTCTTCAGTACAGGGGCCATAACAGGGGCCAGGACATGATCTACAGGGGCACTGGCCCCTGTTGGCCCCTGTCTAGAACCGCCCATGATCAATGCACACATTCAGCGACACACAGGAGCTCTTTCAAGCTGGGCACCGTTTCATTCACAACACCTGTCCCATCAACCAGGAATCAGAAATACTTCCCAGGGAGGGATTACTTTAGTTACATTACTCCATCTGTAATAGTGACTATAGGACCAGTTTGATATAGCATCATTACATACAATATATATAGTTCGGGGGTCCCCCCTCCATCTCTCCAGCAGTTTGGGGTCCTTGGCCTGGAAAACGTTGAAGACCCCTGTTTTAGACATTAAATGGTGGTTAGGATATAGAGCTTGGAATCCTGAGGTTCTGAGTTTGAGCCCCACTCCCACAGACTGCCACTCTGGGTCCCTGAGCAAGACCCCTTAACCCCCACACTGCTTCCTGGGTGCAGCACAATGGCAGCCCACTGCTCCCCAAGGGGAGGGGTTAAATGCCGAGTTAATTTCGTTGCTCTGTACTTATGACAATGTAATAAAAATGAAAGTTAAATTCTATTCTAATTCTATTAAATATAATCTGGTTTTGATAAAAAGTATTTTTCTAGCTGCACTTCTATGATAAATGTTTGCCAAATGTTAGCAATAGCTTGCTAATATAAAATGAAGACACAATGACAGTGTTTCTAAATGACGAGAAATGGAAGTAAATTTGATCTTATTCACGCGTAAAAAAGTTAGTTCATCCAATTAATCTGCTGCTTCCTTTCGCCTGGTTGTTGATCACTGTAGCTGCCATGATACAATCCTTCTGTTACTGATATGATGCCGATATGAACCCAATATCAGCAGGAATAATACTGTTACGGATCAGAATTACAACTTCCAGGTTCAGATTAGCACTGCAACTAATGATTATATATGTCACCCAAATATAGTAGCCCCTCCCTCCTGCCATCTTCCAGCAGTGACGTCACGGTG
>NW_015151080.1:208423-209270 GCF_000732505.1 Cyprinodon variegatus | reverse complement strand
ACCTTTAAACTGAGAGTTCGTAGAAACCACCACACCAGAATCCATCTTAGATCCTCACTTATGATGTTTTAGTCTAAAAGCATCAGGACTCAATTATAAGAGTGTAAAGGAAAGGAGTGACATTTTGAATGGATACTACTGCAGTTTGTTTGTTAGCCTCAAATGGACAATATAGTGGTTCTAAATAGGAGTCAATGGGGTCCAACATGGGCCGGAGAAGAACTGGTCCTGGCCCCTTTTTTTCCCCTTTAATGAAGACATGCAACTAAATCTGTTTTATATGATGATAATTATCCTGACTTATTGGATAAATGTGTTTTTTCTAATTAACAGATTTTGCAAATCACAGGGTGGCAGGGTGCATCCTTCCAGATGGGGGGAGGAGCTCAGTTACCCGGGAGAAGCTCAGAGTAGAGTCACTGCTCCTCCACATGGAAAGGAGCCAGCTGAGGTGGCTCGGGTATCTGTTCCAGATGCTTCCTGGTCGCCTCCCCCAGGAGGTGTTCCAGGCATGTCCCATTGGGAGGAGGCCTGGTGGAAGGTCCAGGACACGCTGGGGGGACTATGTCTCTGAGCTGGATGGGTGGTCGGTCGTTCCGTTTTACCATGACTCTACTATAGAAATGTTTTTAATGGCCAGGCTTTAAAGATTCACCATGCAAAAAACAGTTATGACTGAACTAATGGATGGATGGCCACTAGGGGGGGCACTGTGGTACAGAGCCTTAATCAGCTCCCAGTTTCTGCTTGAACAGTTAGGCTACATTCACACTGCACTCTGAAGTGACCCAAATCCGATTTTTTTGCCCATATGCGACCTGGATCTGATCTTTTCATGTCTGAACAA
>NW_015151080.1:205622-207211 GCF_000732505.1 Cyprinodon variegatus | reverse complement strand
GAACTAAGCATCAAGGCCTCAGTGTGAACGTAGCCTTAGATGGAAAACATTCACGGCCAGAGCCGAGGAGCACAGCCTCTGCAGGAAAGAGCTTTAGCAGAACAGAGAAACAGAAATAATAACAACAATAATAAGTTATCAGATGATAAATCCAGTCCAGTCAGAGCTCCAATCATCAGCTGGAAGACGCTTCACCTTGGAACCCTGAGACATCATCAAATACTAAATATTAAAGGTTTGAGGTCAAACTACCAGTTAAAGACTGAATGTTGGAATTGCTTCAAAAACTACCAGTTGTTGAATAAAGCTTAATTTTATCAGCAGAAGAAAAAAGAAAGATGGAGCAGAAAAGCATTGTGAAAAGTCTCCAGGAAGTTGCTGCCAAATGGGAAAGAAATCCCCCATTTATTTCCTGGAGCTTCAACTTCTGCAGCAACACGAAGGAGAGGAAGAGGAGACAGAGAGTGAGGGCAGACAGGATGAAGAGAGACCAGCTGATGATGCGGGACTTGAAGCACCTACAGTTTCTTTGCCTGACTCACAGCGAAGTAATGCAAGCTGACTGATATATCACTGTTTTAGCAGTTTGACATCATGTAGTGGAAATACTTTCTCACTAAGATCACTCTACTGGCTCTGAGTTGTATTTGGCATCAGCATCTATCAGTATTACAGCCATCGTTAAACATTGGTACAGAATAGATATCATTTGTAAAATTGTTGGAACATGTAGTCTGCATAGAGAACTTTAAGTCTTTATGCTTTAGTTCTATAGAGTTACAAAACCAGATCATGTCTCATTGATCTTTTTTTAGTTGTTTTTTTTCCACGGTTTTATTGTCACTGTTCCCACTGCCAGTAAAAGCGCATTTTTCCCAGGTTTAAGCAGGTTTTACAGTTTTTTAATGTATTTTACAGACTGTGGGCAAACGGTTGATCCTCATGGAAATGATGATGCAGCTTTATATTCTCTTTTCTTTTTTTTTATTGTCGTTACACTGTCACAAGTACAGAGCAATTCCGTCGGAACCAAAGAGAATTTATTGTGGAGTTATCTTTATGTGAATAAATGAGCAGATGAGAAACAAGAAGAACACGAAGCCGCGTTTCAGTGGTAAAACCCAGGAATCAACTCTCTGCATTTAACCCATGGGTTCATTCCATGGCCACTCTGCGGCAAACGGGGGGGTAGTGTGGGGCTAAGGGTCTTCCTCAGGGACCCAGAGTGGTAGGCCACCACTCCCTAAAGCAGGCATTAGCCTGAAGGGTCCTGCCTAAGGACAGCGGCTGCCCTTCCCCCCCCGCTGGGATACAAACCCTGGCTTCCTGTTTGGTAATTCAAGCAGAGTTAATAATCATTAAACAAAAGGAAAATATGATCTCTGTCTATTAAAGTTGTAATTCAAAGGAAGTTAATTCAGCATTTAGAGACAATCGGTCACTGCTGTATGAATAAGAACAGAACACCAAACTAATGTTGATTTATAATTAATAATCCTACCACAGTAATATTATGTTTGATAAACTAAGCAAACACTACAAAGAATTAGTAATAAAAGAGTTTAAATTAGTTAAAAAAAAAACAAAAA
>NW_015151080.1:203095-204307 GCF_000732505.1 Cyprinodon variegatus | reverse complement strand
GCCATGCTGGGGGACCAAAACATCTCACCTGGTCAGACAGACCAACAATGACCTTAGCAACCCCCCTTTCAGAGACATAGACAGGTATGGGGCATTGCAGGCTAACAAAGAAGCCAAACGACCCCCATTCCAAAGGGGGGGACCCGTTCATCCGTTTCTATTTGCATGTTTTCTAAACTAAAACCAGGCTTTGTTAGGCTGCTGGATAAAACCTGGAACTAAACGCTATTTCTGACATTTTGAATTAAGAAATCTTCCTGGATGGAAGAGAAACGTCTTCAAACTTGGAAACAAAGTCCAGTGGATTGTTTTTTTTTTACTTTATTGGAGTTTCTACCTTAGTCAGTTAAATAACCTGCTGCTGTCACTCTGCACATCTCTGATGTTGCTGCTATTTTCAAATATCCATTACTGTATAAATGTCTATAGCTGGATATTAGTTATTTATTCTCCAGGTGAACAGTTTCTGTGACCATTTTTCCCCCATTGTGGGAACAAATCTATTCTAGATGAAAACATTTACCCTGCAGCTTATCAGCAATCGGGAGCTCGTTATTGGTAAAATAAAACTAGAACAAAGTTTGACAGAGACCTGCGGCTTAGAAGACGAGCATAAATCACAGAAATTAAAAACACCTGCAAAAAAAAAAAACCTTCCTTAGAAGAAAAAACAGAAAGAATAATGAGCCAGAGATTTTTTCCCTGTTTTAAAGTGAAACGCTGCAAACGCATCCAGCTTACGCAGAAAGGCTTCAGGTGCATTTAAAGAAACAGCGATCTAGCAGAGGTAGAAAGGTCAGCGGGATTAGACGCTTCTTCAACCGTCAAAAGAAAAAGCCCCTAGTTTGACCTTTGGCCTTATTTTACAGCAGTTATTTTTAATGGAAGAGTTAGGAGAAGCTTCCATGTTAGCAACTTTTTTTTCCAAAATAAAACACCAAACAGGATAGACTCGACTGAAAGCTGCAAACAGCAATAAAATCAAATCAGAAGTTGAAACATAATCAACATGTAAATCTAATAAATGGGGAGTGGATGAGCGATGTCTCTACTCTGTAACTCTGGTCTGTTCTGATCCCCAGCCTCCAGTCTGGGTTTCTATAAACTGGACTCCTGATTTGCCCAGTTTTGTTGCAGATGGTTCTTTCTGTCATCATCAAGATGTATAGAAAGAATTAGGCAGTTTGGAAAAACAGATATTTGCGTTTTAAC
>NW_015151080.1:199528-201413 GCF_000732505.1 Cyprinodon variegatus | reverse complement strand
ATGTCCCTCCGATACTTTTTCACTGTGGATTTCTCAAAAAAATAAGTTAATTTTCTCATTATCTAAAGATAATGAAGCCTTTTTTTTTTTCATAATAAGGAGATGATTGGTGTGCATTAAAACTGATTACACCCTTCAATACCACAACAGAGGATTTATAAGTCATGGTAATTACGCCTATGTGTAATTCTGTAAATAATCCTGTGTTTAACTTTTTGGTAACGAGACGACGTTGTCGGTTTGATGATTTGCTTCCATTTCTGATTCATAGTTAATTAGACCTATGCCTCCAGGTGTTTTCTGACCACCTGTAACAGATATAAGATGCATTAACCCCCAAAATAAGTCCAGATCAAAGATTTTCATTAAAAAACAGTCATTTATTTCTACTTTATTTCATGCAATCCAATCATCCACCACCACCTGACAATGAGTGAAAAGAAACGGGAAACTAAAAAACTGCTTATTTGTGCACATGCTGTACCATGACTGCACAACTACGTGCCCCGCAGGCATGGATGGACTGGGAATCCAGGGCTGGTGGCCAGCCTCATTCATTACTCACACAGATTCATCATCTCAACATCTCAAGAAACCAATAACTGTTTTCTGCTGATAACGAGATAATTATCTTGTTATTAGTGGTGAAACCGTGATAAGGAGTTATGTCGTTATCTCGAGAATACAAAGGAAAAACTAAGTCGAGTATGACCGCTCTTCTCTAGAAAACCAACCAGGTAAAGAAAAGGATTTCCGACCAAAGCAAAGCAGCTGGAATCTGAGCCTGAAGATGTCAGAAACAGACGTGAGAATATGTCAACCATTGCAGGATCAGAGAGGATCAGAGCGGGAATACTTCTCTGTCTTGATCCTGGAAAACCTTCAGTCCCTTCCTCTGCAGAGACAGATCATATGTGGAGAGGAAAGTCCTTCACGCCTGGAGGGGTTTATGGTGTTGACCTGACGTCTCCTGGTTTTCAGAGTGAATAAAAAGGAAACACTAGGGATCATTAAAGCCGTTGTAGAGATCTGATTGGTTAGGCCGAACAAGTCCGATCCTCAGTTCATAGTCAGTCAGAACCAGACTAACCCCTGATTCCTAACAGACGGACTGACCTAACATTGCTAAGAAGTGATCCGATGTAGCCGGTGTTGAGCTTTAAATGACCTTAATATTGCTGCAGAACTGATGCAGGTTTGAATGTGAGCGTTTTTCTGCAGGTCTGAAATGGCGTTGGACCCTGGGAGCTCAGGGAGTCCACAGAGGCAGCACAGACCCTCACTGTCCTCGGGTCCTTACTCAGCTGGTTTATGTGTGTCTTTGTTGGTGAGAGGAGATTTCCCACGGTTAAAAGGCTCTATTGAATAAGGCTTTCCTCTCATTGCCATGCAGAGGGGACCAGCTGCCTGGCCTCGGCCATGACGGCCCAAATATTTACCACTCTGTTTACATCCTGACCCCATCGTCCTCACGCTCCTTCCTGCCCCACGTCTTCATTTCTTTCATCAGGGGTTAGTCTGGACCTCTGATAGTGCTGGTTCTGGATAACCGCCTCATTGAGTGACGGACTTTAACTCTGTCCCTTCTGAATGAAGCCTATTTTAACCCACAGACAGAGTTTAAAGAACAGTAGAAGAAAAGAGAGAACAATTTAGTTCCTTCCTCAACAGATCAGGACCCGTCTAATGATGATTTTTCCAGACCACATGCTTCCAGCACTCAAACAATACAGCCTTTGCTCATTTTTAGTTTCAACCTGTCATTAAAAGATGATTCTTAGCAGCTTCTTCTTTTTTTCTCCCTCCCCTTGTCCATCTCCCTGCTGTTCTATCTGAAGGGCTGGTTATCCTCCAGCAGCAGTGTGTCGCAGTTAGCTTGTCGCAG
>NW_015151080.1:194627-196085 GCF_000732505.1 Cyprinodon variegatus | reverse complement strand
GATTTGATTGGATGATCTGGGGAACTGGAGAGTGAGCTGAAATGACATGATGTGAATTGGAGCTATAGAAATAAACTGAATAGAATTCTTGTGAGAAGACTTCACACTTAGAGATTTAGGATTTTGCTTCACTTTTAGTCCCCAGTTTGGTCAAAAGTCAGCCACAGTGGAGGACCTCCATAATGGACCCTCTGTTAACAAGTTTACTAAAGTTCATCCTTTAACTAGGCCATTTTTAAATCACCTTAGATAGCATTTTATTAGGTCATTAATAGTTTGGACCAGGCTTTTAGCTATATTTGAAAGGGGTATCCACCTTGGTGTGTCAAATCTTTATACTCTGTGTGGCATAGGGGGTGGGGGGGATCCTCCCCTAAAAAAGTTTGAAATTTAGACTCTGAAACACTATTTCCTGCATTTTGAGGTGGAATGCAGCTGACTTTTTGTCTTTGTTCCAACACTACTTTAGTTCTGATTATGTGTATGTGAGCTTGACTAGAGGTGAAAATTTCAAAAAGAAGACATGAGATAATTTTAGGCACGATATTATGTTTGGTGGGTTAATCCAAATAATCAGAAAGTCTAATGCTACGTTCAAGTGTTAGAGTCCCTTTTTAAATTCTGTAGCACATCAACCTTTGCGCCGGTCATCATTTATATTGAACATTTTGCAGAAACAAGTCATTTTCTTATCAGCAGAGAACGGTTCGACCATCTCTGCTGGCTCTGATGTCAGGGCAAAATTGCAAAAGCTTTCATTTCAAATGAAGCTCTTGTTATTCCAGCATGGTTCCAGCTTTCCTCCTGTCACATCACTTTGGCTGAAAGTAAAAATCCTGACCTTCGCTGTGTCTGGAAGACAAAGGGGAGACGAGCTCTTTTCACCTGGAAGGGATTTCCTACTGAACACGTCCAAACATGCATTACTGTCTACAATCACAGGTTTGTCCGATTTGAAGGTTTTTCTATAAACATTTATAAATCTGCGTAAATGACTGAAGTCCAAAGAAATGAGACGAAGAAATTATCTGGAATTACTTGAAAGGGTTTTTAATTCACTTTGTGTGTGTGTGTGTGTGTACCTGTCTAGCGCTCAGAGCGAGGACTATTTTTCCCATTTCACCATCACATTGAGGACCCGTTCTTGCAAAGTAAGGCCTGTCACACCTTGCTTATTTAGCCAGCGTATGCCTGAAATCTCGGAATCTCCTAAAATGCCAAACTTTCTATTTTAGACGTATATATAGAATATTCATAACAAGTCCAGAACTTATGTTCAACCACAGCCTATCTTATGCATAACACACAGCAGCATAATCATTTCACGGGCATTACGATGCATCACTTAAGGTTGCCCCCCTCAGGACCAGGGATGACCCCCCCCCCCAAAAAAAAAACAAAACAGAGTTCATAATAAGAAAAAAGAAAGACGATGGACGCATATTGAGCGTCATGTCT
>NW_015151080.1:187548-192832 GCF_000732505.1 Cyprinodon variegatus | reverse complement strand
TGTGTGTGTGAGGCTGATTGCACACAGTGACAGGTCAGCTTCATCCCTGTATGCCGATCTGATCCTCTCCTCCTGCCACCAAACCTTTCCTCTCTGCACTGAGCTGCGTTTCCAAGCTTTTTGTTTCAAACTGTTATTTTCAGCAGCGCCTTGTTTCCACTCCAAATCCTGACATTAGAGTAATGGACTGTGGCTTTTTACATTTAAATTAAAGTCTCCTTCCTGCTCTCATGTTGATAGAAACTTTGCTCATTCATAAAAGTTTTAGCATTTACGATTCTTCTATCAGGAGGAGTCATCGGCGAGGTAAAGCGGCAAGGCATGTGCTTTCCCATTTCTGCGGCACAACTGAAAGGCTTTGGTAGTTAGGGTCGGCAGTAACTGAACAGACGATGAAAACAATGCCTGCTGCATTTCATCAACATTAAAAACATCTAATCTGCTCCTCCGGCGCATGCAGGGATGCAGCCATTCCAGAAAGGGCAGATGGTGGAGAGGATGAAATAAAGGCCAACGACAACAATCCCTTCAAACGCATTTAGCTTCTTCATTAGACACCAGAGACGGGGGAGGGAGGGCACAGACTGTTGATTTGGTGTCTGGCTGTCACGTTTCTGCCTACTGCTGTCAAACAGTGGCTGTGGATCAAACCGGCTGCTCTTTGGCAGCTGATATCCTCATGATGCTTCTCTGCAGCCTCAGGAGCAAACAGACATGATGTTGGTGGAGGTTAATGCAGGCAGGGACTAAATGTCAGAACGACAAATATGTGCAAAACACCATCTGACACGCAGGCCTCTTTTCAAACGCAGGCTTACCCGTTAAAGAGGCCCGGTCAGGAGCCGGTTAATGAGCAAGGCATCTGCTGACGCATGCTGGGTTTTCTACACATGCTGATGGGGAAAACTGAGGCAGAAAATATCCGTTATGATCTGAACATGTCCGGAGGTCAGAGGGCGATACGGAAGGAGCCCCCTGATCCGTTCATGTGAGCCGCAGAGACTGAACCTAACAGACGTGTTTGCCTGGATTCCTGATGCCAACATCACGGTGGGTTTGAATCTGAGCTGTGGGAATCCATCATGTTCCAATGGATGGAAAGGTGTCTGGGTACGAGGACAGACTCTTTGGTAACTTCTCCAACCCTTCATCAAGCCTGAGAGTCTCTGGATCTCTAGTCTGACATCTCCCTGTGACCCTGCAAGGATTACGGACCAATGGATTTTCTGTTTAGAAATAAACCAAACATTTATCTGCAGCTAAAAACCTTTTTTCCTTCCTCCAAACGTTTCTCCACGGAGCGTCAGGCGGAAGTTTGTCTCGGGTGACGTAGACGTTCTGGCCTCCCTGAGGAGGAAACCTGGTGCTTGTGAAGTGCTGCTGTCAGCCATGTTGTCACAGTTCTGCTTAAGTCGAGCTTTTATTTGTGACCCCTCTGCGTTCCACTTCATCACACCCATAATGTTGTTTTCCCTGCTCTTAGAGGACATCACAGCTGCTCCTGAACTCAGCGCATTTTGCCGACTGAAGATCTGGTTAATTTGCTGTTTTGCTCTTCCATGTTGAGCTAATGATGGATGAAAGCAAAATGTTAATAAAACAGCTAATTTAGGGCTCGCCTCTTTTTCTCTCATAAGCAGCGTATTTATGAGCGTTTGGTCTCTGATTATTGACGCTCCTTTCTGGGATGGTTTTAGCTCCTCTCCATCAGCTGCTGTCCTCCTCTCCCGTCTCCCCCTCTTTGTCTCCTCCCTCCGTTCCTCCTTCCTCACATCTTCTGATCTCCTCTGCTTCTCTCAAACACTTGCTGCTGTTTGTTCACTATTTTCTCAGAGGTGTTAAAAGAAGTCATGTTACTTTTTAGGATGTAAAGAGAAGAAATGTTGAGGAGTTAAACTTTACTTTCTGCCTTTTTAAACTACAGTGAAACATGATGTAGAATCTGTTGTTTGAAAGGTTTGATATCTGCTTGGTAAATCCTGTTAAAGTCACTATTTATGATGAAAGGTCGCCTCTGCAGAATTTATTAGTTAATTTTCTTCTGCCTCTACCCGTCTGGTTTTCCTGCCGTTTCCCTGGAGCCGCTGCAGCCTCGCTATCAGGCCACTTCAGGCCATCAGGAAGGCTGAACAGTCAGCGATGATTGGAGCTGAATTCAGGAGTAATCGTGATTCTGATGAAGAAGGATTAGAATAGTTTTCAAAAGTTGATTTTAGTTGATATAGACCCTGAAAATTTATTAAATGTTCCATTATTCGAATAGTTTTCCTCACACTGCTGATTTCTGAAAAGTCAATGACAGGATTAGGGCTGAAAACATTAATTGTGATTATTTAGCGATCGATTTATCATTACATGGAGAATAGAGACTGTAAAACATGCCTTTAGCTGACAGCGTGACCCACTTAAAGCAGGAATTATACCAAGATTATAAAAATATATAAACATTTTGCATTGAAGATAAAAAAAGAAAAGTCAATCTGCTCTATCTAGAACACCAGAGAACAGGTTTGAGTTTCACCTGGTTTGATTTAGCAATAAATCTTCTTTAAAAAAAAATCTTTAGCTATCTGACTGTTAATTAATTAATTGCAAAAATAATCAGCAGTTTAATTGTTTTGCATAATAGTTTTTAGTTGCAGCCCTAGACTGGATGCAACCAGCTGGTTTTTCACATAGAAAATGTGGAACCTTTAATCTGACTGGAGTTTTTGTGTAAAATGACCTGAAATAAGAACCGCTGTGAGATGGAGACAAAGAAATAAATTGAACTGAATAAATCAGATGTAAAATGAAGCTGTTGCTCAGTGGTGTCATTTGTAGCTCTGCAGCTTTGCAGCGAGAAGGTTCTGGGTTCGATTCCTGGCCCAGTGTTTTTCTGCATGGATGGATGGATGATGATGTTGCTCAGTGTTTCTGTAGCCTGCTCCTATTCTATGTTGTCCAAACTGCTGCATGTTGACTGAACCTGAGCTGTGATTCT
Organism: Cyprinodon variegatus; assembly: GCF_000732505.1. NCBI lineage: Eukaryota > Metazoa > Chordata > Actinopteri > Cyprinodontiformes > Cyprinodontidae > Cyprinodon > Cyprinodon variegatus. Next base: position 189,849 of record NW_015151080.1, on the reverse strand, counting down.
CCCTCAGTCACTAAATCTGAAGCGTTTAACCAAAGTCTGGAAACCTCTGAGCAAAAAAAACCCAACAACATTACCTCCAGGGATTAATCACAGAGGATGCTAACATAAGCTAAGCTGAAGTATTTCAGTTTGAACAGGTCCTTAGAATCCAGCGCCCCTTGTTCAGGCATTAGCCAATGAGCTCCCTCCCATCTGCAGTGAGTCCAGAATGCAGCGGCTCGTCTTTAAAAGGAAAAGTCTGGTCTGTAAGGAATAATCAATGGATCATCATTTATACCTAAAACTAATACGTTTGCTGTGATTTAATGATTTTAGCGATGATTTGCCATCAAAATTCTGACCAGAGAAAAAACACGGAATATGACTTAGATTTATTTTGTCATTTTGTATAAACCAGTGTATAAAAAAGACCTTTTGTTTAAAAAAAGTTCTAGACAATTTCATTTTTTTTGAAGCGCAGCCTTAAAAACAGTAATAAATACATTATAAAACTAATTTAAATATATGACTGTATATTTGCAGTTCTAACATTAATCTTTTTTTTTTAAGTAGCCAACATTTGGAAGAAGAATGTTTTCAAGATGACTTGGATAATAGCGCGTTGTGACAAACACCACATACAGCACTGGGACTCCTGAAACCCAAGGAATGTTTCAAATCTTTAACTCTGTCACCAGGATCTGCTGCAGTGAATTATTAAGTGGTGAAAAATACATATCAACACATTTTCAGCATCAGCCTTGATGCATCATTAGGCAGAATTAAGTGAGTGTGAAACATCAGCACAAAGGAGCAGCTCTGTGGCGAGGCAGAGCCCACATCTGGAGGAGTGAGCCGCTCAATGGGGAGAGTGGTAATAACCCTGATTAGTTCCAGTGTTGATGGCGTCTTCCAGGGGAGAGCTGAATAGAGATGGAAATCAGGGCTCAGCCACGGATGATTATCCAGATCCTCCAGATCAAAGATTTCCCCTGGACTCATCATAACACAGCAACAATACATCCGTTCGCTCTGCTCCCTCCTATCGCTTATGTTGAGACCCTTTTAGGAGCAGCAGAGCCTCCAATTTAAACAAACAAGCAACCGACTCCTGCATACATGCTGCTCAATTTATACGAGGCCTGCATTACCCACAGGACAGAGAACAGGTCAGTATAACACCACAGAGAGGACAGCATGGTGCCAGGAGGAGAAGTCCCGCCTCCAGGATAAGAGAGGATCACGCCGCCACGGAGAGGCTGTGGAGGAAGCATCTGTGACTCACAGGCGGCGTGGGGGTGTGGAGGAGCCGCCGTGAACAGGTCGCGTGTGTTTGGCTCATTTCTGACAGCTCACTGTGTGGCAAAGAGGAGCAGCTCAGGTTCTCCTCAGGAGATGCTCACGTTATGGTGAAGGTCTGAGCTCCTGAAGGGGCTGGGCCACGTCAATAAAACAAATCTGCTTTGGATGATCTGGACTCCCCCATGGTCTTCTGTCCCTCGGAGTGACATCAGTTCATCCCCCATTGTTCTTAGAACTGATCAAACTTGATACCATTTATTTTCATTTGTTGGTTCTGAAAGGAGAGTTCTTTAAATGAAGGTCGCCTCCCAAAGGAGATCATTGCAATAAAAGTGAGTTATGACAGTAATGTAAGTCATTTCTTATTTTCTATTATGTAACATACAAGAGAAACACGTTGATTCACCAGATTTGGTGGGAAAAATCTGAGAGTTAGACCTGGGTTCTTCTGCAGGGCAGTCTGAGACTAAATCAGCTGCTCCTCATCCTGATCTAAATGATCCTTATGCTGCAATGAAAGGCCAGTTTATTAGGTATAGGGCCTGACCCCTCTTTGACCTCCAAACTGCCCTAATTCTTCATGGCACAAAGTCAGCAGGGAGTGGGAGACGTTCCCCAGAGATCCGGAGTTATACATCCACATAGCATCATTCTGCTGCCAGCGTTCACTCCGCCAGCTAAAATGTTGAAGCTGAGGTTAAGACGGAGCGGCTGCAAACGCACCACAAACACACAAATGAGTCTAACATGAAAAAAGGAAGAAATGCTGCACAGCAGATAAAAGACAAACAAATAGATCACTAGAGGGAGCCATGCATACACTCTCATGAACTTCACTAAGGACGCAATCAAAAGTGTCATTTTTCCTCCAAATGTTATTGTCTCCCCCTAGTGGTCTGGAGCTCTTCAACACGGAGATAGTTTGAAGTTTTTCTTCACTACTGTTGTTTTTGTTTCCTGCAGCATTTCCCTTTGCATGTGATTAGTTTCTGTTAGTCTCTGTTCATCTCTTTGCAGCAG
>NW_015151080.1:178591-186839 GCF_000732505.1 Cyprinodon variegatus | reverse complement strand
TTTTATTTACAGCATGTTTATGTATTTGCAGTGCCTTTGCACCTTTTGGCCACGGTATTCCTGAAACCAAGATAATCTGTCCCATGTGAGGATAATCCACACATGAGGTTTAACAAACTCTGAGTTACTATCCACCTGGAGGACGGTAACCATGAGTGAAGCTTCATGAATGAATGAATGAAGAGAAAGTAGAGCCATGACTACATCTGCTGGAGCAGCAGGTTAAATCCGTGAACTTCTCTGAAATATGTCTTTGCATATTCCTGAAAAAAAAAACATTAGAAGCAGAACGACTGAGGCTGCTTGGGAAAAAAAAATGGACGGGCTGGATGTGAAACTTTGGATGTTTTAAACATTTTGCTGCAGCAGCAGATTAACATCCTGTTTCCTTGAAGGAATGAGTTCATCAGGTCTGTAATCCCAGCTCAGCCTGTAGCTAAATGTTTAACAGTTTAATCTAAAGGATCTAAATAAGACGACGTGTTTCCCTTCTAGTTCAGTTCGGGGAGCTTTCTCAGCATGTTGTCTTTCTAATTCAAATATAATGTTTGAAAGTTGCATCTGAGTTTTTTTCACAGTCACAGTGGGAAACGTTTCTGAACAGAAAACTCAAAGTTTCCCCAAATTCCGAATAAAAATGGGGAGTTTTCTACCTGAGCTGCGACAAACTGTCTGCTTTAGGCTCTGACTGGTTCCTACAGGTTCACCTCTGACCTCTGACCTCTGACCCTAGCAGGGCGTTCTCCTCCAAAGAGCCACCAACCAGTCCTAGATGATGCTGAGCTGCTCTGCTGCATAAAAAATCTTTATTGTTTATTTTATTTTTTTTTTATCAAACAATGTTGACATTTTAATTATTAAGGCTCATAGATCAGCCTCCATCCAGATACTCCTTTGTTTAAATAGAGTTTATGTTTTCTAATAACTTTTATTTCTAATAAATGATGGCGCTCCGAAGATAGAAAAAAAGAATAAATAATTTAATAAGTTAAATGCTCATGAAATACAGAAAATCAACAAACGTAAGCAGTGATCAAATTATACGATCATAATATTCGTATTCACACGTATATATCTCTTGTTATGGACGGCAGCCATCTTTGTTATCTGTAGCGTCTCTGAAGTCTTAAGGGTGTCCCTTTAAGAACCTCCTCTTCCTCATTTATATCAGCAACCAGAAAGAAACATGAGGAATCAAATAAATAAGGGAAAAAAAACAGTACAGAGAAATGAAAACAGTTAAATAGAAGTAATAACATTTACAAATTAAAACAATAATTAGTATAGAGGTTAATTATAAAAAAGGTGAATAAATAAAGATTGATTTTCCTCAGTAAGTCATGGTGACTTTTTATGTCAGATTTCATTCCTGATGCAACAGGATTTGAACCATTGGTCAAAACTTGCAGGTTTCACCATGGAAACGAACAGGTTTCCATCTTTATGACTCACTGGATCATTTATTTCTACCTGCTTTTATGCATCTACTTTATGCGTGTTTATTTATGTGGAACGGTTTTAAAATCGAGGAGCTGCCTGCCGATAAATCCATGATTAGCTGTTTAAAAGCACTGTGTTGGTGTTGGGGGGTTAATTGCTCATGTCTGTATTTCATCACAGCTGTTCATCTTAAAGCTGAAGATGCATCGATGTTGTTTCCAGGCCTGAAGTGCAGCTTAATGTGCTGCTGGATATTTTCTCTCTGCTTTACATCCAGTCACAATGAATAAAAACATCTGCTGAGTGAAAGCTGCCGTTCAAACAATGCAGGCCGAGCGTGTGCACCAGGAAACGCTCCTCGTGTCTCACATCTGCTGGTGTGTTAAAAACAGCTCTGCAGTTGGGGTGGCTCCTCTCCTCAGAGCAGACGGAGGTGTGAAGGTGTTTCCTCTGCTTCTCTCTCAGAGCGGCGGCCATGAGGCCAAAAATAGCTGAACAGAGAATCCTGTTAATGACAGATCTGGATTCACAGACCTTCACCTCCCATCCGAACAGCAGAAACATGGAGGACAGCGTCCTTTTCCTGCCTGAAACCAGCACAGACTCTATTAGCTCATTCTTCTGCATGTAGGAGCAGCGTGGGTTTTCTGGCAGGAGGTGCTAAAAGTCACCTGAAGGCTGCAGCTCCGGCTGAGCAGCTTTATTTCAGAACAGACTAAATGTTTAAAAGGCAGAGAGTTTAAAAATGGAAACTTATGAGGCAGATCTGCTCTGGAAGGGACATAGAACTAGATGTTTGCGTCACTAAAAGCAGAAAAAGATGTGAAAATGAGAAATCCCAGGGAGCCTGAGGCCACGGCGGTTTGAGGAAATGTCAGGTAGCAGATTGATTCTGCCATTAAAACACGGATGAAGCAGCTGCAGCATACAGATCAGAGCCGCGTCTGATCCGCAGAGCGGCGGCCTGTCTACCGTCTGAAGGTCCAAAAACAAAAAATAAAACACATCTGGATAGTCACAGCATCCTAACAAAGTTCATTCCACCTGTAAACAGCGTGTGCCCGTCTGCACGGCGCTGCTTTATCGCCATGAAAGGCTCCTACATCAACCAGAGAGGAAGGCGTCTCCGATGAATCACAGGAAGGATCATCAGGGTCCAGATCTTAGAAACATTCAGAAATGTTCAGAAGAAGGACCTGAAATCCTAAAGTCAACACCAGCTTCCATGTTGGACTGCAGACTGATGCTCCAGAATGACTCGAATGACTCGAGACATATTTTATTTTCCTAATTTGCATAAATGGAGAGGATGAGGAAACATGTCTCCCCTGATGAAGGTGATCATTTCCCATGATGCATTGGCCTGTAGGCCATAGACCAGAGGTGGGTTCCTGTTCCTGAGGAACGCTATCCTGCAACCTTTAGATGTGCCTTTGGTTCAACTCACCTGGATCAGGTAGCGGACTCTGAAGGAAGTGGCTGCATCCTGAGGAGGAAACTTTTGATTCAGGTGTGTTGGACCAAGGATGGATGTAAACGTTGCAGGATGGCGGCGCCCAGGAACTGGAATTGCTCACCGCTGCCATAGAGTGACGGTTTTACCAACCCAAACCTCACTGAGCTGGACAGAGCTTATTGATGACAGCAGCCTCTATCTTTGCTTAATAATAAACTATTCTGATCTATTCAGCTTAAATGAAAACAGTAAACTGCACCAATCATTTCCCTTCATTCACACCAAACAAGCAACAGCCTGTAAGCTTAATGATGGCCGAGGAGACGACGCCTCTAAACGCTTTTAAATCTGACATAACTTTCTCCAAAAGTTCTTTTTAATGTTAATAATTCTCTATAAAATGTCTTGCAGCTGTTTTTTCATTGAACAGAAACTTCCAGAAATGCTTCCCCTGTTATTTTCCCACAGCTGCTCCACAGTTTTAAACCATGAATCTCTAAAGTTTGGCGTTTATGGATTTAGGCTCTACTGATGTGATCCTCCGCAGCGTCGCTTGTTATTCATACAGAGTCACAGTCTGACCCACAGAAAATCCAGCCTGGATGTCGGGAAAAGCCGATCTGCTGCAGAGGAGGACGCGTTTCCTGCTGGTAAACATCTCAGACCATCAGCGGCTGCTTTGTTCCTGCTCACACGCTCTGACCGTGTCCACATCAAAGAGCTGATAGGAGCACAGCTTTATGCCTTAGCAACAGGAGCCCTGAAGCGGTCAGAGCCGCAGCTATCAGCTATCAGGGTTAGGGTTAGGCTAACCCTAACCCTAACCCTATCAGTGAGCAGCAACATGTTCCTTCAGTTTGTAGACTTCCTGTTCATCTGAAGCTTTACCATGATGACCAAACGTCCAATGAGACGGGGATGGTTTGATGTGCAGCGGCCATCAGTGTCAGTCATTGCTAAACGACGCTAACAGGCCAGCAGCTTTGGTCACTTTTTGCAGGAATAAATTCCCTGACTCCGCCCACCAGGCCGCATTCAGCACCGTCCCAAAGGAAAGACACCAGTAGTTCCACTGGACCTGAGGAAGCCTCCCATTGGATGACTGCAGGCGGATGTTTCAGACATGAGGTCTCTGCAGGTTTTCCCCTCAAAGCTCCTGACTGCTGAGACCGACTGCTGGCCTTTTACCCCAAAGCATGATGGGTAAGGAGCCTCCTTCCCCTCGCTGTCTGCTCTGCTCTCTCTGATCGTACTAATTCACGTAGGAGCATCTTTGACAGCTGGCAGCCTTGGACGCCGTGGCCATGGAGCTATGGGAGGACGGGGGGGGGCAGCGGCTCGGCGTTTTCCAACGCTGCGGGAGGATGTGGCTCCGAAACCAGAGAGGACAAGTAGGTTAAAGAAACATGCATGAGTGGCCCTGAAAAGGCCAGAGTTACGTCTCATCGCTGCGACTCGCAGCCAGCAGAGCCTGTCAGGACTCCGCTGGTGACTTTCCTTCTCTTATCTGCTCTCCTCCTGGAGATAAAGCAGCCGGCTGCTAACATGCACTACCTGGACCCAGGCAGGCCTGAAAACATTCCCTTTCCTTTAGGAGCATTTCCAGCAGCTGCCTAATGGTCAACATGTGTCTTCATGTCTCTGAAGGAAGGACTCCAGGTTTATCCACCTCCTTCCATCCTCTGCTTCTCTGCAGGAGCGTGACGCGGAAAATACTCTCTGATTATCCACCATTAGCAGCTACATGCTGGCTTTCTAAACTATCAACGTCTTTTAAAAAGTGTTTTTTTGACAAGATAATTACAACTCCTGACAGAATATGTTTTATTCTAAACTCCTGCTTATTTTTGGCAGAATTTAACACTGAAAGCTGCTGAAAATGTCCATCCTGGAGCTCCCAACATTTAAAGAGATTATTCACAATCCTGGAGTCAGACTAAATCTTAAAAAGATTTTTAAAGATCTTAAAAAGATAACTGTGTTATCTTTTCACTATCTTTCTGTGCATTTTTATTATTATTAATTCTGGTCCTCAATCTCCCTTTCACGTTTTATTTTTATCATTTTATTTCTATTTATTTGTTTTTCTCCTGTACTGCTCAAAAGAATTGCCCCTGGTGTAATAAATAAAGTGGTCTAAGTCTGTTTTCTGACTGGACCACTGAATGCTGCTCCTCCCCCACCTGTTGCTGTTTTCCACTAAAGCAGGCATCTATAAAGTGGGTCCCTGAGGGCCGCAGTCCTGCAGGTTTTAGAGGTTTCTGTTAATCAGCTATCAATGGAAATCAGCTGCAACAAAAATACACACACTGCTGACAAATGTATATTTATGGATAAATTGCAGCAACATTTATATAAAATAGAAACCTGAGCTGTGGACGGTTTCAGACCTAAGCTGTGTTTATCAGCTCACTTCTATAAAACTCTGGGAGTAATTAACCAACAGAGCTGTTGTTTTTCTTTAGGCCACCGTCAGCAGGAGCTTCATGCGAACACGAAAACCAAAAACCAGAACAAAACGCAGAGTCTTCAAAGCTGAGGCTGATCTCTGTTCCTGGGTTTGCTGATCGGACAGGAAACAACCAGAGTCCTTCTTCAAACCGTCCACTCTTTGTTCATTCAGGCTGTGGCCCAATGAAGCTGAGGCTTTCATCTTCTAGAAGGGATGAAGGGATGTCTGTTCTCTAGCGCCCCCAACAGGCTGATCTGGATCTCCTAAAACCTTAGAGCGTGAAATATTGACCTTTCCTTTTCTAATGGAGAAGGAATGGACGGCTCTTCCATTGGAAGCAGACCTCCATCCAGTCCAGGTTCTGAGTCCACAGCCTGCAGACATGAAGGAGGCTCCTGGGAGCAGAAGGAGACAGAGTGACACTCCTTCTGTGAGGATGGGGTCTCCTTGGAGGCAGGCCGTCAGCTGGAGGCAGGCGGTGCGCCACAGCCGCTCCATCCATGTCCTCCTCCAGGAGGAGCGATCCTCTCCATGGCTTCAGCATGCAGGATGTCTGGAGGAGGATTTCCTGGAAGCAGCTTTGACACAATCAAGCTTTTCTTCTTCTGAACAAATATACAGATAAATAATCTGATAGTTTAAAGAGTGAATTAGTGTAGAAATGATGACACGCGGAGCAGAGTGGATGAATTGGTCTTGCGCCGCTTTTTAAATAAAAAAATAACTTAATGTGTTTTTAAATGTTTATTTAGATAAACATGAATATTTTTATAGTAAGTAGGCTATCCCCCTACTGAAGGAAGCATCTAATCAGTTTAGGTAAACAGGGTGAAGCTTGTGGACCAATTGTGCGCAGAGATCAGGTCACTTTTTTACTGCTCTTGTTCATTTTCAGTAAGAATATAAAAAACAGCGGCTGAGCTGCCATGTTGGTGAGCAGGTTTGGTTTGGGGACACCGCATCCCCGGGGAGAAGCGCCGCGCCGCGCCGCGCCGCGCACCGCACCGCGCCGCGCTGCGCCTCCTGGGCGTGTGAGCTGCTGTTCCCTGACCTGCCAACCAGCCGATGATCCAAGGCTTCAACATCTCACCTGTTTGTTCCTTTAGCCGAATGTGTTTCATTGCTCAAACAAACAGAAAACTTTGAGATGAGCAGCTGACAGTAAAGCGCTCTAATAAAGGCAGGAATTTACCTTGAGTTGGTCAGCAGTCCGTCCGGAGCATGGCAGCGGGCGATGCTTTCACCAAATCCAGCACAGGAAGTCCTGCGGTAAGTCCACAAAACGCCCTGGACTCTGGAAATGCAGCAGAACAGGTGCGGGGCTGTGAGGGCTGCGGAGGGCAGGGAGATGTCAGCAGTCCAGGCTGTCCGCTTGCTGCGCTCCTGGTGCGTAAAACGGAATCAGAAAATCCACAGAGGTTCCTCCTGGTGTTCAGACACTGCTCCAGCATCAAACTTCCCTCATTCCACAGTCAAACATCCGCCTTTCTCTTCACTTTCTTCCTTTATTTGCTGCTTTTTGCTCTGTTTATTTTTCATTTATATATATTTTGTTTGGAATCCCAGAAATCCTTCCAGTTTTGTCTAAAAAAAGTTAAGTGATTTTCCAAATTGGAGATCCTCTCCGCACGCCGCGCGCTGCCAGGTGAATGAAGGAGCCGCTTCGGAGCCGCAGATCAAAGGGAAGCTCGCGCCCGTCTCGCGAAGCGCCGTCAGCCGCTCGCGGCTCTGGAGCGTCCCTGTCCGTCCGTGTGTCCGCGCGGCGAGAGCCAAATTCCTTATTTGGAAGCCCGGGGCTCGCGCTGCTATCAAGAGAGCCGAATTCCACCGGAATGACTTCCAGGCAAATCCTTCAAAATAAACCATGCTGCTAGAAAGAGGAGGGGGATAATATATATATATATATATATATATATATATATATATATATATATATATATATATATATGATTGATGATTTTATTTATGTGGTAAAACCTTGCAGATTAAACATCCTCCGTTTTTAATTAGATTTTCAATTCATTTTTCCAAAAACCTCCCAACCAGAAGCACAGCGGTCCATTCCTCTCCCCTCTTGGGAATGCTCTTATTTTGAAGCCTTATCGCCATTTTTTCCTGCCACATTGTATCTTTACTGTGTTCAAAGCATAAAGGTTTCCTCTCTGTAAACTTCACCCATCAGCCCCCTCTTCTGGAGTCAAACAGCGTCAATTGTTGCACCACCTTTCTCACACTAAAGCAAACCGTTCATAATAAATAGAGCCCGTCTCCTGTTTCAAACCTCCAACTGTTTCATCAACTCCACCCACCAAATAATAGACTTTTCTATGTAGACTATCTACATATGGATGAATGTTTCATTCATACATGAAATAAATCTGAACGTTCCCATATGAGATTAGAAATAATGAGCGCAGCAGCTTTTGGCGTGATTAGGTGAACCTTTGGAACAGATGAGGTCAGTCAGTAACAGCTCTTTCCTCTTCAGCGCTGCAGCTGAGAGAACATGTAGTTCTGTTTCAGCAGAAGGACAAATACAAGGATTTTTGGGGATTTTGACAAGGACCTGTTTATGATTGATGGAGAGATCGGTCAGAGCATCTCTGAAGCACCACTGCACGGATTAACTGTGGTTCTGATAAAAAGATGTCAGAACACACTGCGTGCTCATGCTGACCGCTGTAATGAGCACATAGACAGGAACCAGGCCTGTTTTATCTGGTAGCCTGGTGGTCCTGGAGGGAGAGTCACTAAATAAACTGAAAGAATGTAGCAACAGGATGCAGTGAGGACAGGAAACTGATACCAGGAGTGGAAAGAGATCGGATTCTCCTTCAGAACATCTGGACAGTGGCTGAAAGATCCAGAAAGGACTGCCTGCACTACTGACTGCATGAAAT
>NW_015151080.1:175500-176975 GCF_000732505.1 Cyprinodon variegatus | reverse complement strand
TTCCAAGGGAAAAACTCCAATATTTCCCTCCTAGTTTATATGATAAATATATGATATACGTAAAAGGTTGGGTGAGGTGATGGATGATGAACAGACAGACAGACAGACAGACAGACAGACAGACAGACAGGTAGATGATAGCATTGTCTCAATCTGTCCCAGTATTCTCTCAGTTCCACTGAGTTCAGAGTCCTTTGCAAAGTCCCTGACAGTCAGCCACACACACACTAATGAAGACAGCTAGTATTGCCGCCGGACCAAATGCACCAAACAGCTTTTGATTTGTAACTAAGAAAGATCTGACAGGCCAACGGATGCAAGAGCACAAACAAATGCATCGTTCCTTCATCACTGTCATTGTTCCAACTTCAGTCAAGGATACGGGGGCATGAACAAGAGCACACAGGGACTCAGAGGCATCTCTGGACCACTTAGCAAACAGTGTTGTCAGATTTACGTATGAGCAAGCTGCTTCTCATGCATAATTCATGCTGGGATCAGATGAATGAATGAAGCGTTGAAGTTTTTTAAGACTTTTCTTTATTAATATGATGTCTAATGTGTTAATCAAACATATTGTAGGTTATCGTATCCTCACACCACAAAGCCGTACACGTGATATCCTCTCTCACTGTCACGGTCATAAAGGGTTCCAGATCCTGACACAGTCAAAGTCTCTGGCAGCAGAGGCCAGAACTGCATTTCCATGTCACTGAGTGGATCTGTGGAGGCTCTTTATGATGGAATTATGCATAACTAAAGCATTAGAGGACAAAATGGACGCGGCGATGAGAATGAGGGAGACACTAAAGTGAGCAGCTGAGCTAATATAGGAAAAAAAAGACATAAGCCATCATCTAATGCCTAACAGTGACATGAGGGGGCAAGAAAACGCTGCGTTTCCTGTAATTAATCACGCTGGATATGAATGAATGTTACTGTGATGTAAAGTAGAATAAGAGCAGTGGAGTAAATGTTTCTCATTATCCTATTTTTCAGCTATAATGAAGCTGTAATTTGGGGCACACTCCCTTAATTGCCAACATCCTTCATGTTGTGACACGTTTTCAGGACTTCACTGCAGAAATGTTTTCTTTTGCATTCATGCCTATGTTCAGTATTTCTCCCTATAGTTGGAAGTACTTTGTTATTTTTTAACAAGAACAGGAAATATGGTTAAAGTTCGCAGGAAGATGGATGAATGTAAACATGGCTTAATGCTGGAAGAACGGCAATTAAAGGTTTGCTCCCTTAATTCTTTACTGCTCCTCGATCTTTGGAATACTTTGTCTTTTTGAGTTTTTCCTTTCATCTGGAGCGCATTGAGATGTCCTGAGATATGATTTAAAAACACCTTACATTCATTTTTGGTGTCACGGCAAAATGCAAGAGAACATGAAGAATTTACTCAGGATAACCTGAGCCACTCTAACTAGAAGCTTTATCAAAAAGGAAAGTTTTAAGCCTAGCCTTAA
>NW_015151080.1:172090-173484 GCF_000732505.1 Cyprinodon variegatus | reverse complement strand
AATAAAGTTGAGTATCTTCAGTAGAACAGTCAAAATGAATCCCATACTAGTCATGGAAAGAGCCTTTGTATTTTCCCCTGGGTTGTTAAACTTGTGGGGTTTTAAACAGCAAGGATAGCATCACCAGGAGCAGTAAGGAGATGAGTTTATAAATGTAAAAAATCCTTTTGAAGTTTTCTGAGCAGCAGAGCTTCGCTATCAGGCCGGTTTTGGTTCAAGGCAAAGCTAACTGGGGGTAGCAATGGGAATCACAGCTTCTTCAGCCTTAACTCAGCTAAGCACTCTGGGATTGTACAAATATTCATGTTAAAGGTAATGTGGAGCATTTTTGTGAATTTTTTAAAAGACCCGCCCTCTCCACTTTAAAAGAAATGTGCATGAGAGCGTGCACAAGTCCATTTCTCCTCGTGCACACTCTGTTTAAATGTTGCTGTGGTCATAGCTTATACCAACTCACTGTGTCCGACCATCCGCCCTAAACCCCTCCATCACTATATAGAGCGGGGACTATATAGTGAACTTTATAGGGAACTCTGTTAACTGACCGTTCAGACAGATGATCACTACTTTTTGCTTCCTTGGTCACGTAACTCCTCCTCCACGGCGCGGTAATGGTGCCATCTTTGTTATTAGTCGCTGCTGTCGGGTAGCGGCAGCCTATGGCGACAGCGGGCCGCTGTGAAGGCAAATCCCAGAATCCTTTGCGAGGAGAGATCTCCATGCAAAGCATTCTGGGATATATCTGCGTCTTCTGAGGCCTTTCTTTTCTTCTCATACACTTCGTAGACACTTTTCCTCTTCCGACCCTCGGACATTTTTAAAGAACCGCGGTGAGAAAGGTGAGCTTCAATGACTGTCTGAAACCGTAGCTCAGCACAGATAAAAGTAAAAGTGCATGCGCAGAAAAAGATAGCTAACAGGACGAGCACGTAGGACGGCTTTACATAAACATAGCAGAATGATTGACAGTTAGGAGGACCACTGATTGAGATGATCCACCTGGAAATAAAAGATCGTCCTCTACACCTTTAAATAGGGGCAGGAGCAGGGGGATAAGATGAACAGTCATTAACAACTGGGCGGAGCTAAGCAGATGAATGGAATGAACCATTATTCAGTCATCAGTGCCTTGATCACCACAGGAACTAGAAACCCCTTTAACAACATCATCAACCTGTGAAGGAGAATACATTAAATGGTTGGCCTTTGCAGTATTTTACTGGGATACAGAGGAAATAAAAAGTGGAACAGATTATTTAAAACATATTACAGCATCATCAAATAATGATCGGCTAAAGTCAAAAAATTGTTTTAGAGAGAAGAAAGTTGTAAAATTGAATTTGATGGTTGTGATGAGAGCGATAACTGAGAAGCTGTTATCTCTTTATAATCAA
>NW_015151080.1:169051-170505 GCF_000732505.1 Cyprinodon variegatus | reverse complement strand
TGCGAGGAGAGCTCTCCATGCAAAGCATTCTGGGATATATCTGCTTCTTCTGAGGCCTTTCTTTTCTTCTCATCCACTTCATAGACACTTTTTCTCGTCCGACCCTCGGCCATTTTCAAAGAACCGCGGTGAGAAAGGTGAGCTTCAATGACTGTCTGAAACCGTAGCTCACCACAGATAAAAGTGAAAGTGCATGCGCAGAAAAAGATAGCTAACAGGACGACCCACGTAGAACGGCCTTACGTAAACATATCAGCAGAATGATTGACAGTTAGGAGGACCACTGATTGAGATGATCCACCTGGAAATAAAAGATCGTGCTCTATACCTTTAAATAGGGGCAGGAGCAGGGGGATAAGATGAACAGTCATTAACAACTGGGCGGAGCTAAGCAGATGAATGGAATGAACCATTATTCAGTCATCAGAGGCAAGATCACCACAGGAACTAGAAACCCCTTTAACAACATCATCAACCTGTGAAGGAGAATACATTAAATGGTTGGCCTTTGCAGTATTTTACTGGGATACAGAGGAAATAAAAAGTGGAACAGATTATTTAAAACATATTACAGCATCATCAAATAATGATCGGCTAAAGTCAACATTTGTTTTTTTAGAGAGAAGAAAGTTGTAAAATTGAATTTGATGGTTGTGATGAGAGCGATAACTGAGAAGCTGTTATCTCTTTATAATCAACCCCACATGTCAGTGCAAGGTCCAACAATGACTATGAGGGTGCATGAGTGCTGCGGAAAATATATTGATCTTTTTGCATTTTGAACATAGCCAATAAGATAACATTAACTGTTGCATTTAATCTATCTCCTTCAATGTCAACATAGATTTTAAAATCTCCCATTATGACGACCATGTCAGTATTTAACACTAAATCAGATTGACAAATGATCTAAGTATACTTAGAGTAAGGGCCTGGTGGATGAAAAAAACTTTAAAATAGGAGCTGAAACAAAAGGTTTAATTGTTTAAAAGAACTGTAAATATTAAGTAACCTTGCATAAGCCAGACTGATACATGCAGCTTCATTTGAATTCTACACTCTACCAATCCAATCCCAAAAGGTTCATGTAGAAAGTGTTTGGGAGGGAAGTTCAGTACAATTATTCCAGCTAATCGGGTAAATCAAGTGGCACATGCTTCCGATGTCGAGCAGGTCGCAGCAGCAGTAGCAGCTGTGATATATATAACATTCTTGATTTGCTTCACAACAAGCGGAGTTACTTGAAAAAAATCTAACTCTTACCACATCCAGTCAGGAGGAATCCGCGCATCTTTTCCATCTGTGATGACCAGAAATGGAAGACCCAGAATTAATCCGGAGACAACAGTTGACGTTGGAACAGTTCATTAAAATATCAAACTGCCGCAGTTCAGGAGAGATTAGACTTAGAATTAGACTTCCTTTATTGTCATTGAACAGAAAAACACAAGGTT
>NW_015151080.1:166006-167892 GCF_000732505.1 Cyprinodon variegatus | reverse complement strand
TCGTGCAACATGAAACATATAATATGAAATAGGTAAATAAAATTATAAAAATCTCTAAAAACACTGGAGTATAAGGCATGCAAAAAATATACTAATATATACACTTAGGATAAAAATATGGATAAATAAAAAAATATATAAAAAGTAAAATTTACAAGGTAGTGCAAATAGTGCAGTGTGCAATACAGCAGTGTAAATGGCATGGGCAGGTTATGGAGTCTGACATATAGTGTTCATGAGTCTTATGGCAGAGGGGAAGAAGCTGGGGGAAAACAGTCCATGGTTGGGGTGGCTGGGGTCGCAGAGGATCTGGTGAGCCCAGGATAGGCAGCGCCTGTTCGCAATGTTCTTGATGCAGGGGAGCGGCAAACCCATGATCTTCTCCCCTGTCCTCACCACCCTATGTAGAGACTTCCAGTCAGAGGCCCTGCAGCTCCCACACCAGATGAGATGTAGCTGGTCAGCAGGCTCTCCATGGTCCCTCTGTAGAAGGTCTGAAGGATGGGGGGGCAGGGGGCGGGATGTGCAGGCGCTACTGGCCCTTCTTCACCAGTGAGGAGATGTGGGGTGACCAGCTGAGGTTGTCAGTGATGTGCACCCCCAGGAACTTGGTGCTGCTGACGACCTCCACAGCTGAGTCATTGATGTGGAGGGGTGTGTGGGTGGGTCTGGATTTCTAGAATCTCCTTGGTCTTTTTGACGTTCAGGATCAGGTTGTTTCCTTTGCACCAGTCCACCAGATGCCGCACCTCCTCCCTGTAGGCCGCCTTCACCAGAGTCAAAAACTGGAATTTCTGGAAGGAGTGGGAGGACAGTTTAGTGAGCAGACAGAAACAAGTGGCGATGTTTCTAATTCTGAATTCTGGTTCACTAAACTTCTCCGAGAATGAGGACAAACTTTGAGAGTTTCTGAAGAAGCTGGTTGGCGTGGGGCCTAACTGGTAAACCTTTGAGGATTCCTGAATCCATCCAGGTAGGTTTGGAGCAATCCTTCTTTGGCAGTTAGTCGTTGGTCCAGGGGACTCTGCTGGGTCAAAATCATGAGAGCAGAGAAAGGCAGAATGATGAAGGGAACAAACAAGAGCCGTTCCAGAGTCAAAAACCTGGGGGAATCCGAGATCCAGAGAAGAATCAAGGGGAGAATCCGAGCGAGGTCAGAGCACAGAGAACAGGTCAGAGATCCAAAACCACACAAAGATAGGTCCAGTAGGGTTCAGGGAGGCTCAGAGAATCAGGCAGACAGGTAACAGGAATGCTGGATAAAGCTCACCAATGGCTCTTAATAATCTGGCACTATTGACTTGATCGAGAGCTGTTTATACAGCCAGGTGTGCAGGTGGATCTGATGGAGGCTGATTGGAAACTGGGTGGAGCTGACAGGTGTGTTGAATGATGAATCAAACCAGCACTAGTGCCAAGAACCGTGACACCATCCAAAAAAGGCCCAAATCACAGCCCTTTACTTGTGTTTCACAGAGAAATACAGGGTAGTTCAGCTAAAACTGGTGCAGCCATGTTTGTTTCTGTATTGAGGCTAATGCATCCATCGGCTTCTGGCACGATGTATTTTCAGCAGTTTGTGAATCCATGAATCTCATGTCAATACATCTTGTTTGAAAGGGAAACTATTAAGTAGCTTAGAGCTAATCTACAAATTTGACAAAGCGTTTGCTGCTACTTCTCCTTGTCCAGGAAATCTGGATGTGTTAAAAAATGAAATAGCTCGAGGGAGTGGCCTTGTTTATAATCCTATTGTTGCAGCCAGGTTTCTGTAAGACAACATTATTCAACTTGATTGTCACAAATTAAGTACTTAGATAAAAAAAAAAACTAATTGAAGGGAGATGATCCTCTCTGCTGCTTTCACCTTCTTCCAGTCTGAGGCG
>NW_015151080.1:163376-165216 GCF_000732505.1 Cyprinodon variegatus | reverse complement strand
GAACTCAAGAAAGGGACGATTGCCAGTGACATGGATTTCAGTTCTTGTTGTTCTATCGAGACCCACCTCGCATCATTGCCATTTGAATAAATCCACATCCATAGAGTACAAAACTGGGAAGCTAGGCAATACATTCTGAAATTTGGAAGATTTAACCCGCCTTTAGTATAGGAAGCCTGTAAAGGAAGAAGTTTAACTCTTGGGACCTTCTTTCGCCATAAAATTCGAGATATTGCTTGATCCAAATCTTTAAAAAATGTCATTTGGACTTTTAAGGGGACACATTGGAATAAGTTAATTTCGGTAGTATAGTCATTTTGATTGAGTTAACTCTACCAATCAAAGATAGTGGGAGATCCATCCATCCATCCAGCTTTTCTTTGGGTTTTTTAATTAATGAAGTGTAATTCTTTCGATAAATTTGATCATATGAGGAACTAATATTAATGCCAAGGTATGTAAAACCATTAATGCCCCATTTATAGTGTCTCCTGTTCTGTCATATTAAGTGGAAATACTTCACTTTTGTAGTAACTGATTCTGTAGCCAGAGACCGCACTGTATGTCCCAAGGCATGCCAGTAAAGAGGGGATGGATTTAGACGGCTGAGATACAAATACTAACACATCGTCTGCATACAGTGCAAGTTTAAGTTCTTGCGTACCTATTTTAATACCTGTAATAGATACATCAGAATGGATAGCAATCGCTACTGTCTCTATAGCAATGGAGAATAAACTAGGAGAACTTGGGCAGCACTGTCTACAGCCTCGGGAGAGTGAGAAAGCACTCTACAGAACCCCATTAGTCAAAGTCTGTGATTTAAGGCTATTAAAGAGTGTTCTTACATATCAAATAAAGGTTTCGCCAAAATTCATAGCTCTCAGGGTCTCAAAAAGGAAATCAGGTTCAATTCTGTCAATCGCTTTCTCAGCATCCATAGAAAGTATCGCCGGGGGGTACCTCTGTCTTTTAGCAATATCAATAACATGAAACAACCTCCGAATATTATCTGCTCCATGTCGGTTCTTAACGAAAACTGTTTGGTCTGAATGAATAATTTTGGGTAATACCTACTCCAGTCGAGATGCTATTATTTTAGACAAGATTTTATAGTCGGAGTTGAGAAGGCTGAGGGGTCTATAGTTATCGCACTTTTGTGGATCTTTTCCTGGTTTGGGAAGTAATGTTATTGTTCTTGCAAGTTCTAAAGATTGTGGAAGTGTGGAAGTTAAAAACTTTTTGTGACCGTAGCTCCAGCAAGCGTTGGCGATCATAGATGCATGTTTGAAGTCTAGTTTGTATCATTTTAAGCGGCATATTCTGTGAAATTGTCAAGAGGAGCTGTTATTGGCCGCTGCTTTGCAGCTCCGCCAAAAAGATGGTGAAATGTCTGAAAGGTCGGACACAGGCGAGAGCGTATCGGGAGACGGAGACCAACAAGACCTCCCTCATACTTGGCCGTATCTCAAATCATTTTTCAAAATAGTCAAAAAATTGAGCTTTCAGTTCATATAGCGGCATCTGGCTGTTTTTTAAAGGTAACTTTATACTTTAAGTAGTTTTTGGAGCACATACTTTTTCACTTTTACTTGAGTAAAGAGGTCAAGTTGATACTTCAACTTTTACCAGAGTATTTTTAAGCTGCAGCATCTATACTTCTACTTGAGTAAAAAATGTGTGAACTTTTGACACCACCGATCCTCCCTGCGTTCACGCCCACCACCAACAAACTTCCGGGCAGACATGACGGTAAATCTGCTGCCACTGCAAACCTTCTTTCTTTTTCTCTTTATTTTATTTATTTATTGTTTTGGGTTGGCTGTGAACAGCAGCTAGG
>NW_015151080.1:162015-163297 GCF_000732505.1 Cyprinodon variegatus | reverse complement strand
CTAAGGAGGGACGCCTCTGCTTTGATAGTCTCCGTAAGCAAATCTTCCTCGACCTAAAATCCCATCAAGCCCTCTGCTGTAGCATCAAACTGATTGAAACTTTCCCCGAGAAAGGATCCTTTGGTGGAGGCGACCCGCGTATGGCTGGAGCCGGACTGCGCGTGGCTGGAGCCGCACTGCGCGTCCCCTCGTCTTTCATAGTTACATGCCTTCCCCACACACATACCCCGCCCTGTTGATGCCATTTTGCTAAAACGACTTCTGCTGCGCTTGTTTAATGCATTTTAACCATTTAGCATTTTTAAGCTGGATGTATTATTTTTATGTTATTTTAATTGCACTGTTGTTATCATCATACCTGCTGCTATTCCAACGGACTTTATTGAATGTATTAACATCTGGCCTATCTTGGACAATCTCAGAAGCCAGTTAAACGGACTCTTAGGGTTTTATTCTTTTTTTAATTCTCTTTAAACTAGTCATTTAATCTTCCTCGTGTCTATTTTCTAATAGCGTGTAGTGTTTGCATAGATGTTAGATTTTCTGTAATCCTGAATTATTAGAATAAAGACGTCATTGTTTAACTTGTAGTGGTCTTGTTATTCATATAGCGAACGATTTATAACTCAGGCCAAATCCACTCTCTTTTGGTAACAGTGTGAATAAACAGAGATAAATCGTACTTTGATGGATAATTATTAGCTCTGCTGATAAGTTAGCCTAGGTCACTAAATTGGTGTAGATACCTGGATTTTAACGCCGGTCCAGGAACTCTCCAGAGCTGAAAGCCATAAACCCTGGTAGGTAAGCAAATTAGAGCTACAATTATTCAACTAAGAACACTAAATTGATTTCACCTCCAATTTCGAATAAGTTAAATAATTAACTGTAGTTAATCATTTATTCATTATCTGCAGGATATTATTTTGCACAACAATCTTTTTCTGCTGGCCGGGCACATCTGGGCGCATCACTGTCCCCCTCAGGACACTGGCTTGTGCTTCATGTCATTGGCATTACGCTGCCGTGCTTTATGCAGAAATTAGGCTGTCATTGGACAGAAGTTCTGGACTTGTTATGAATACTCTATGTATACGCCCAGAATAGAAAAAATATATAGAAAGTTCAGCGTCTGCCAGCGTTTTAGAAGATTCTTGGATGTTGGGCATACGGTGGATAAATCAGCAAGGTGTGACAGGGGCCTAAGGTGAAATAGAGACAGATTTTATGAGAGTTATTTATTAGTCGTTACAAATTTGAGACCTGGCTTGGATTTAGAAAA
>NW_015151080.1:159431-161606 GCF_000732505.1 Cyprinodon variegatus | reverse complement strand
TGAAGCAAATAACCCCTTTTTATCCCATTTTCAGACTTTAAACTGTTATTAATTCCCTTCAAAATAGGCTCCTCCCACTATTTTCATTCCTCGGTAAGCCGATGATTCTGACGGACTCTGAGAGAGAGCACTGCCCTGGAGGCTACACTGCCCTGCCTTCTGCATGGCACACCATTATCAGACATGACTAATTCAGCACGTGGCCAAAGACTCTAAATGCGTAATTAAATATTTAATAAGACCATGGACCATCTATCTGTCCAACACAAGAAAATATCCGTGCAGGATTTATGCAGGATGGTGCTGAAAGCTGACCCTGACCTGCTTGTCATCCTTCAGATGCACCTCAGGTCAAATTTTATTGAAAACATTAATAAATGGATGTTCTGTTGCACAGGAAAAAAAGGAAAATATTTCAATAATCTCTTTGAACCATTTTTTGATGCTGTCTCGCTTTGTTTTTGTAAGAACTGTGACAATTGTCTTATCGCCCATGCAGCCTGATGTCATTTGGATTTGTTAAGCTTATTCTGGAAAACACTGTCAGCAGAATTAAACTCCAGTTTCTCTCTGACCTTTCTAGCTGCTTTTATCTTGAGTATTCAGGGAAAAGCAGCTGTGCTCATTGAGCTTATTTCCTCTGCTGCTTAGTAGCAGTTCACAAATTATCTTTCATCCTTGTCTAATGTTGGGAAAATTGTGCAAACCCTTAACAAATCTAATAACCTTTAAATTTAGACCCAGCTCCATTCGCAGCGTCTTTAACAAGGCATCACATGGTGCTATTTTTAAAAGGCTGACTTCTGTACCAGGCTTAGTTAAAGTGATACATCGATCCTAGAGGCGCGGAAGCGTTAAGGCCCTGTCAGGCCCACTGGGCTGAGCTGGGACCTGGCCCTCGTCCAGTTCCACCGTGTCTGGGATGGTAACATGATGCGAAGGAGAGAGAGGTGCAGCAGAGTGAGGATGTATCATCTTAGGGAGCATACGGTGCAACAATAGGCGAGAGGGTGAGTGGATGTGGGCAGCTGAGAATTTGCATATTTAATCTAATGCAACGTTGAAGAGCAGCCCTCTACATGGATACCATTCCTGCTATCTCCTGATTGTGTTTTTGTTGGAGTACAACGAATGTTTAAAAATTAACAAAGGTTAAAACATTCATCATCATGGCGCCCCCAGCAGGATATGAGGCTCTGTTATGGTCACTGCTAATAAAGCCTGCTGTGTTACCTGAATCTCAGATCTTCTGATCTACCTCTTATCAAAGTGAGGCCATGAATACATGAAATTAACCTCATACCAAACATACATGGTTCCCTATTCAGACGTTTTTTAAATCGATTGAATTCTTTTTGAAAAACAGCAAGATTACAGGCTTTAAACAGCAGAGGGATTTCATTAACCAGCTAATTTTGTATTTTCAGATCAATATGTGTATTTTAATGCAACAGTTTTGTTGTATTTCAGATTCAAAACTTTGCGTCTACTCTTTCATTTTAGATTTTTGTTATCTTTATTTACTTACAGCCTCTTTAAACTCTGAAAGCATTGGTTCATAGATGTTGTAGACCTCTGCAGGTTGGGTGTTGTTCCGGGCAAACAGCAGTTCAACCTGGACAGACTCACACTGAGCTGCATTTAGAAATATTTTATTCAGTTCAGAGAAAATTCCTGTCAGATCGTCATGATCTGGCCTGTTTGCTCTCCCTTAATTAGTCAGGGGGGCATTCTTGGTCTGGACTGTTAAACCAGGTAAGTGACCAACTCAGATAATCTTCTATCAGATGATCGTGGTCACTTACCTGTGTTTCTCCCTTAGAGTGTCTGAGATTGGGCTGATAGCGGCTGATAGCAGACAGCACAGTTGGTTGTTCTGGAGATAACTGTGCTGCTGATACTGAAGATGTTGATGGTGAGGAGTGGAGGATGAGTGAGGATGTTGCAGTGACAGAGTGAGCGCCTGCGGAGGAAGGAGAAAGAAACAGGAAGTAAAGTAGATAAATGGGAGAGGGTGAAAATGAGGGCTAACCACTGCCAGTCATTTGCTGAACAGGCTAAGCTTGAGGCTAAGAGAACTTTGAGCATGAAACAAAGAGAAGAACGGATGCATTGGAAGTGTCAGGATTCCTATAATCGGGTTGTTATGCTACAGCAGGAGATTTACTTCAGCTG
>NW_015151080.1:153261-157830 GCF_000732505.1 Cyprinodon variegatus | reverse complement strand
CCATAGATTACCTGATTATGAAAAGATTTAGAGACTTGATGGAAGTTATTTTGCAATATTTTATTGCCACCGCTGATCGCCTGATTATCTCTGCTGCCCTGAATCGATGCAGACATGCATGGTTTGGTGCTGTGGTTCGGATTCCTCCCATTTTTGCTACGTTCTTCTTCAAATATCTATTCTTTATTATCCAGAATGTTTTTTGTTAGATAACTGTATAGTTAATGAGATAATAAGCAGACATGGGGAGACAGTGGTGTTAAAGGCCTTTAACATCATTCTTTAGTGGTAAAACCCTAAATGTTCTGGAATGTCTTCACTGATGGAGTTGTGTTAACAGGCGGACTGGAAATGACTTTACATGAGATGCTGGTGATGTAATCTGACTTTTTTTGCAGTGTTACTCAGCAAGTCGGCTGCAGTGGCTGTCTGAGCCGCATGAGTTTGTGATGAAGTGAACATTTATTTACTGAAATATCAAAGTGCGCTCTGAATGACATGACAGCTGCAGTGAAATGTTCTCGACATGCTGTAGCTGTAGGGGAGCTGTATCTAACAGGGCGAAGCAGCACATATGCTGTGTGATGTCAACCGGGGGGCTGTGTGTACGCGGCTCCAAAAGCTAATATTTATTAGTGTAGTCCACTGAATGTGGGTCACTTTACTGCATGTTATCCCAGAAGGAGCAGGACCTCCAGGGATGCTGAGTCGTTTGGTTTCCAGGGCTGTAAAAACCTAACAAGTAGCAGACAGTCCGTCTCCAGGTCTGCAGAGAGAAATATCAGAACAACCGGAGCTCATCATAGGCCAAGAGAGGCGCGAGGTAACCACAGGTAACCACAGGTAACCACAGGTTACCACAGGTTACCACAGATTTAAGCTTCTATCTGAACCCAGAAAGTGATTCTGAATAAGAGTTATTCTTCTTAATTGATCTTTTTTTGTTGTGTTTGTTTTTTTTTTTTATCAATGGCAGCGTGTTACAGGTGACCAGTTCATTTAAAGGAAAAATCTGGTCAGCCGGAATAATCCATGGATCATTATTTATTCCTAAAACTAATATGTTTGTGGTGATTTAATGAATTTAGCATTAATCAGTAAAAAAAAATAAAAACAATAATTTTCGTTGCGATCGCTGCGATCACTCCTGCCATCTTCCAGCAGTGACGTCACGGTGCGGTAAGCCTAGCGCCATTCTCCCCGCTTTCCAAGCTAAATCAATGGGAACTACTAGACACATCTGCAATCAACAACAATTATTGAAGATTTCCAGAGGACTTCACCATTGAAATTCACCAGAGCTATAGTGAAACNGAGCCGCAGCTCCGCTTTTGTTTTGTTGGTTTATTTAATAAACGTTTTGAACTTTCCTACTGACTGTCTCTCCTTGAATACTGGGTCCATCTGTCCTCGTTGATGACACAGATTGGTTCAAAGTTTTTTATCTAAAGCCCAGTGTTATCCTGATGTACGGAAAATCTGGCAAAGACCCTGGCATACGTTGGATAAGTTATGAGTACGCTGAAGCACGCTGGTACACACCGACATACGGCGAGTATGTTGAGAAGTTTTAAGCATGCTCCAAATTTCCCGCTGCATGCCAGCATATGCCGTCGTTAGGATATATTCCCACAATGGAGCCAAATCAATTTGATGAACCATATCAAACCCGCCCCCTGCCTTTTCACAAAGAGAACAAAAGACTTGTTCTGGAAAATTCCAGCCAAGGGACAACCAGCTGGACCAATCAGCTGACAAGAAGGCTGGAATCCCAACAGGAAATACCTCTACGTCATTCAGGGTTTAAATCCAAGCGCGGAAAGGAAATCAGCCTCTTTTCCTGGGTTTTGCCGCCTGTGAGGAGAGGCCCATATTTGTCGTGAAATGCTAAAGAAAGCTAGCTGGAAGTAGTTTTTATTTTCCTGCGTCAAAAGTCATAGATCGCAGTGACTCATCGTGCAAAGCGCCCGCTGAACTGGGTGAGACGGGAATCTAAACGCTAAACGCTGTTTGGATTTTTCCCCCTTTGTGAGGACCTTGCTACGTAAATCACAGCCTATCTGCAGAGGGACGCCTTTGCTTTCGATAGCTGTAAGTAGCCTTTCTCGATTTTTAAAAGCCCATCAAGTTCCTCTGCTGTAGCATCAGAGTGATCTACAATTCTTCTGAGAACTGACCCCCTAGACTGAGCTAAGCCCAAACCATGCATCCCCCAAACCCCCCATGAATCACTTAGCCAAACACTAAACACTACTGGAAATAAGCAAAATTCGAAGTTTAAGGCTTAATGCATTTCAAAGTGTCCTTTATAATAGCAACGGATAAAATGTAAATAAACCCTGACACAGATGCTAACTGCATCAAAACAGTGAAGTGAAGTTTCATTCAGTTTATGGTGAAAATAATAATGAATAAATAATGACTCTGGAATGCATTCAATTATGATGAAGCTGAAAAACCCGTTAGCTTAGCTGGCCCCAGTTGGTTCTGGTTCTGGTCGGGTCCAACTGAAACACAGAGAGGGTTAGCTCACGATGTAGCAGTTAGCTTCAGCAACACGTGAGTCGTTCGGTCTGTAGCGAGCATTAGCATTCAGTGAAACCTTTAAACCATCAGCAGTTGAATCAGAAAGCTTATTTCACATATAGTTCCTATAGTTCACCCAATCAGAGCACTTATTACGCATCAGATGGAAAGGAGGGGGGGAAGGAGGCAGTTACTGTTTTGGTCAGTGGAGTGAAGGCCTTTGGCTCGGTCCGGTTTCTGCAGGCCCGTCTTCAGTCCAGTCCGTTCGTCCAAAAGAAACTCAAAGAGATTTGGATCAATCCCACGCAACAAGGTGATTTGCAAGGGGGTTCATTTTATAAGTCATGGTAGCACACGGGACGTCTCCCTTTTAGCTATGGTGGTTAGCGCGTAGCCGTGGCCTGTAGCACTTTTACGGTGCTGCTCCGTCCCCGTGCGGTCACGGTCCGGTGGCAACGATGGGGCCCCCGTCGTTCAGCGGGTAGCAGAGCTGGATTAGCTGTTCGGTCTCTGCTGCAGCAGGATTAGGAATACACTGCGTTCACTCGGTTTGAATCGCAGGAAGGATAAAAACACTGCGTCCAGCTCCTTCTGATTCACAGGTAAAAGGCAGTCCAGGATGTACCCTGCCATGGGGTACACCCTGGACAGGTCCTATGATCCTGACAAGGACTAAGAAGGAGAAGATTGATGGATGAAGGATATGAATGAAATGCGTTTTTTTCCCTCTGGCCCCTTTAATGTTGAGAATTAATGTTTTCTTGGATTAGAGAAGTGTTACCCTGCCAAAAAGAATGCAGAAGCTGAACTAAAGGCTGATTTATACTTCGAAACTAGGTCCTCTGCGTAGGTGTCGCAGTAAACAGATAGATGTCCCCGCCCCCTCCGCAGACACTGCACCTCTCCCAAGTTGTAACTGAAAGCAGACAGTGCCGCAGACAGGCTTGTTTTGTTTTTATGACCGAAATTGTGGAAAACAACTCGTGAAGTTTGACCAGCTAGAAGAGCGAGGTGCGCAAGAAGCTGGCACCCTTTTTCCAATTTCATCCTTGCTCATGTCCCTCTGTTGTCACACTAACTTGCCCCCACTTCCTCATCGCATCGGCCTTATCTAGACCCACAGCGTATAGCACAGACCACGCTGCAATATTGTGCATAAATCAAAAATGTCTGCGTCAAGCTCACTGTGACACACTGCTGTAGGAGTATAACCAGCCCTTAAGACTGGACCCCTAACCAGGAAGCAAAGGGAATGAAATAAGTTGGGAGAAAAGAGGGAGAGGTTATTGCACAAGGTAGACGACTAAGACATTAGCGATAGTAAAGATAAATGTTTGATTAAGCTGACCGATGAATAAGCTGACCGATGAAACAGCGCAGTTGATCGTGTTGGAGGAGAGATAGGGACGGAGCGGTTTGTTACGTCCATGGAGAGAAAGCTGGATGGAGAGAGGCTGATGAAAATAAAGACGGCACATGTGCTAATAAAAAGCGGCTGATAGCAGACAGCACAGTTGGTTGTTCTGGAGATAACTCTGCTGCTGATACTGAAGATGTTGATGGTGAGGAGTGGAGGATGAGTGAGGATGTTGGGGTGACAGAGTGAGCGCCTGCGGAGGAAGGAGAAAGAAACAGGAAGTAAAGTAGATAAATGGGAGAGGGTGAAAATGAGGGCTAACTACTGCCAGTCATTTGCTGAACAGGCTAAGCTTGAGGCTAAGAGAACTTTGAGCATGAAACAAAGAGAAGAACGGATGCATTGGAAGTGTCAGGATTCCTATAATCGGGTTGTTATGCTACAGCAGGAGATTTACTTCAGCTGCAGCTGTAATCAGTAGAACATTAGATAGCACTGCAGACTTAGCTTAAAAGCTCATTGAATAATACGCATACGGGAACATGGTATGTCTCCTGCACATCTTTTGTATCTGATCAGGGTAGTGCTAACAACAGCCTTTTAATAATAACAGCTCACACTGCACAACGAAACTACAGGGTTTAAAAGTTCCCAGCTCACCATGTTTGTTCTCTCACTGCGCGACC
>NW_015151080.1:148745-149923 GCF_000732505.1 Cyprinodon variegatus | reverse complement strand
GATTGCGTAACTGGTGGCAGGTGCAAAACTGTTGGAGACGCCCTATTTAAATGATGGGTTTGCGCGTTTTGTGGTTTGCGGCAAAATAGTTTGTAGTTTGTGGAGCAGCATTGGCATGTTGCTCCACAGGCGCAGGGTGTCGGGGTTCTCCGGTAGGGTGTCAGGGCGACATGGCATTTAGAACCTCGGACAGCAATTCTGAAAAACGAGATTGGGAGATCCCAGCTCTCGCTGCAACCGTACGCTGGAATGACCCAGTGCAATGTTGCAAGTGTTGGGATCTGCAGATCTACCACCTGTCTCCAGCAGAGAGCGCCATGGGTCTCCTGGGCTGGAGCCCTCAGCACACCTGAGGATCATCAGCCCATCAGGAGACCTTCTACATAAGCAGCAGTCAGACCTTCCTTCGACGCCGCAGTGTTGACCTAGTTTGGTTAGTAAACCTGAGCCTCTGTTTATCTCAAGTGAATCTTAGTTCACTCTAGAAGAGAAACTAGATTCTAACCTGCCTCTGTCTTCTTTGCTCACAGAAACCCGACTGAAGTCTGAAGCTCTGGATGAGCTTTGCCTGGAAACCTGCCTGCCTGCCCAAGGAAGCCAAACCTGAAGATATCAGTCTGGATTCCTCTGCCAGCTCTCAAGGAAGAGCTAGGAAACCAAGCCAAGGTCTGAAACTCACAAGCCAGAAGCTAGACACTGCTGCCGCTGAGCTCTCTGCTGAATCTACTGTCTCTGGACCCAACCGGTTCCCCCTCTCAAAGGGATCAGCCAGAACCTCATCAAGGTACATTCAGAACAGACACTCTATACAAACCATCGGAACTTCCTGGCTAATCAAACCATCCATCTCTGCAGATATCAGTGATTCCAGTCCCGGACCTGTGCCAGAACCAGTTCATATTACCCTGTGTGTGTTCATTCAATAAACTCTGTTAAACTTTTACTCAGCGTCGTGTGGTGTTCTGCATGTGGGTTAAGTCTCTTAAGCCTATCATGACAGCAAGGAGTTTAGTGATATCTGGTATTGCGTGGGTCCTCCTTGTGACTGGCTCCAAATCCATTCGGAGTTCCCCCAACAGCTCCAAAATGGCAATGCTGGATAAACGATACGTTTTGATGATCGTTTCCTCGTTCATTCCAAAAATATTCACACGGAGTGAAAAAATGCGTTCTCTGCG
>NW_015151080.1:143159-148735 GCF_000732505.1 Cyprinodon variegatus | reverse complement strand
AATTGTCTCTGTTCGTAAGAGGGCAGCGCGTGTCCCGCTGCACACTCAGGGCAAACTGTGCAGAGCGATTGAGCAGGTGTGTGTGTGCGCATAGTTCGTCAGGCAACTCACATTCATAAATGTCCACAATCATCCACAAGCAATTAGTCTTTTAAAAACAGTGAGGAGGGGAGAAATCGCCTACTCACAGTAATGTTAAAGAAACTACAGTTATTAGATTGTCAGATGGGTCTTAATTAAACAAACGATTGGCTGTTTGTATTTCTGTGATTTTCTATTCTAGATGTTGGTCACAGCTGGTCAGATACAGCTGTCATTATGTAGGTCTGGTCATAAACGAGGTTAAGTTAATTAATCAGAACTTTCATTTATATTCTCTTCACATTTTATTAATTTTATACCTCTGTATATTTGCTGTTTGAATTACGACATACAGGGATTTTTTTTCCTTTTTCTATAATTATAAAACACTTAAATTATTCGGATTAGAAAAGAGTTTCTAATCTTTGCATCTTTACAAATCATAATGATTAATAATGAGAAGTAGTAATACATTAATAATAAAGTAGTAATAAAGACAGAATTTTTAACAAACAGGGAAATCAGTTTTTTTATGAATGGGTTTTTGAAGCGGTGCCGGATGTAACCCAGAAAGGCAAACATTCTGGAGCTGCGTGTTAATCAGATTTCTGTGTTTTCTGTCGTTTTTCCTCTGATTACCTTCTGCAGTGAGGCCTTTCATGGCAAACTTTAGATCACAGCGGAACATTAATCAGCTTAAGAGACACAAATTCCCCTCAAGAGCCACGGAAAACACAGCAAGAGTTCTCCAATCATCAGATGAGTTCAAGCACTACTCCAAGCGATGGCACTCGGTCTCTGCCGCATGTGCAGGGAGACACTGGTTTGTTAATTAGGTTCCGTTAAAAAGCCCTGCAAGCTGTTTGCATAAAGCCTCCCTGCACATTCAACATCCATTCATCGATCGATCAAGCATATCATTTAAAAAAAATCTCTAAGGTTGAACTAACTCTGGTCTGCAGCTCATGCTGATAATACTGAAGCTGAATATTTGATAAATATACAGTATGTAATAAAATAATGAGGCAGATTTAGGATTCCTCTGAGCAGCATCCAGTTTAGATAAACAAGCTACCACATGTCATTTCACTTCCACCAGATGCAAAAACATTACAGGGAAATATCTTTATTTAATTAAGCAGTTAGAGAAAGACTGATTAGTCTGAACAGGTTTGATGCTGCTTCATAAAACGATAAATAAAAGCTGAAAACAGGCGGTCCAGTCAAAATGGCGCTTCTTAAAGGATCCAACCTTCATCACCTGATTAACAAACTAATCAGCTCCTTTCTTAATGTTTACTATCAAATCTCACTGAAACTTCAAAAGTCCAAAGTGATAGAAAACAAGAATCTCCCTGTCCTTTAAGATGGGATAGAGCTTGGTCAATAGAAGCTTTATCTGGGAGAAGAATTTCTACTTATGTTCTGGGTTTATCTGGAAGCTGCTGAGGAGAAACTAAAATATGGCTGCAGCTGAGAGACATTTATTGAAGCTATTTTAGATAAACAAAAAAAAAATGGAGCAGATATTTCTGTCAGATTGGATTAAATTGATTACATTTTTAATGCACACAATTTAGATATTTATTTGTATTTTAAAAAGCCTTTGGAAGACATTTGTTATTAATCTTTCTCAATTAGTTACAACTGAAGTGTTTATCTTTTAACGCATGGGACAAACTCAACAAAGTTAGTCTGCTAAGCTTCTTTTCATTGCTTTTGGTCTGAAAACTGATTTCTAGAATTAAAATAAACTTTTTCATGAACTAATACCCTACTTTATAAAAAGTGTCTCACAAAAGTTGTAAAAATAGCAGATCTAGTTCAAGACATCCTATTGGTTAATATAGCAGACAGAAAAGCTGACAAAATGTCCAATAAAGGAATGATTTTAGACATCCAAGGTTTCCATCCCAAAGCAAACACTTCCTGATCTACTATGAATTCTGCATTAAACACAGATCTATAAAATCTGCATTACTCAAAAAAAAGCAAAGAACAAAAACATTTTTTCACTTTTGGTGATTTCGGCGTTATTTCTGAGGATTTACCCTTTAGTAATTGCTGTTCAGGAGTCAAAGTAGACGTAAATTCAAAGGTGTCTGATATAAAACATAAAATATGCAGAAAACCTACATAATTGCCTAATAATGCCATGGCAACCCAGACATAAATTTCAATATGTTAAATAAAATATTGAAATATTCAAATAGATAGAAACAAGAACAAAAAGAGGGAAATATTTAAAGATATATGAACCTTTTCATCTTTATTTAAAAATAAACAGAATGCAATGAAATGTTTTCTTTGGATATAATTTAGGGATTCCTTTTGGTAGAAATTAAAGAATGTTTAGCATCACCTCTTGTGAGCTGGAAGAATAAAATGTTGACAGTTAGACAAAGGGATGTTTTCTGCCTGGCAGAGGATGATCAGCCACATCCAGTTTATTAAGTAGCGAGAGCAGGAAGAGCCATAATGAGAGTAAACCATCAGAGTGGAGCGTAAAGTGCAGACTCTGAGCTAAGCCACGGGGAGACAGAGGCGGATCCTGGCAAACTGATCTGACAGCAGGTGACGTAGACGTGGAAGTAGTCTGAAGCGTGGAGCGAGAGTCGGCTGAAAACACAAATGGGTCAGGATTTACGCATGTCTGGTTTGAGCTGAGTTTTACATTCTTCTACATCCGAACGCCACTGCCTGTCTGCCGATGGATCCGTGTTTGGCCAGATTATTCTGCCAGGGCTCAGACCAGAGGATCCAGTATTCGGACAGGCAGACAGACAGTAAGAGTCTGTAGTGAGCAGCAGGTCATCTAAGGCAGGAACCTCTGGTTATAAAGCTCAGTCCATGCCCAGAGGAAGAGGTGGATTCCAGCCAGATGCAGCACAGCGAACGCTTACAGGATCATGACACACGGTGGATTCAGCCTCCAAGTCATAAGTATGGTTATTACCTCTTGGTTCTCTCTCTGTAGCTTCCTGTCGTCAGGATTCCTCTCTAGTTTTCTGTAACTTCTCCTCTACATTCTGCAACATGATGATAATATCTGCAAAAGCTGCCTGCCTGACATCCTCAGAGCAGCAGCCACAAAACCAGCCACACCTCTCCCTGGTGGTCAACCTCATCTACTACAGTGAGCCCTGATTCAGCTCTGTTCAATAAAACCAGTTTCTGTCCAAAACTATTTCCCTGCTGAGAGTCCTTCTACCTGTGGGTCAGAAAGCTAGAAAAAATGTGACACTGCCTACAGTAGCAGTCATTCAAACTGGCCCCCTCCCAGTAACTCCCAGCAAAATCCCCTCCAACTTCCAGCCACTGCAGTGACCCCCTCTTGCATATTTTTTAACTCTGACTCCACCCTTTCACTGAATTACAGGGCCTCACCAGGAGACGGCGCTTCTCTTTAGATCTTAATGTCCAGAAATCATGACAGAAAGAATATTTTAGTACAAAGATTAATGTTTAAAAAGGAATTCTAGGGGACCAACCAAGAACCAGCCAAGGATCAGTCAAGGACCAACCAAGGACCAGCCAAGGATCAGCCAAGGATCAGCCAAGGATCAGCCAAGGACCTACCAAGAACCAGCCAAGGACCAACCAAGGTCCAGCCAAGGACCAACCAAAGACCAGCCAAAAATCCAAACAAGGACCAACCAAGGACTAGCCATTGACCAGCCAAGGATCAGCCAAGGATCAGCCAAGGACCAACCAAGGACCAGCCAAGGACCAACCAAGGGCCAGCCAAGGACTAACCAAGCACCAACCAAGGACTAGCCAGTGACCAACCAAGGACCAGCCAATGACCAACCAAGGACCAACCAATGACCAACCAAGGACCAACCAAGGACCAACCAAGGACCAGCCAAGGACCAACCAAGGACTAACCAAGCACCAGCCAAGGACCAGTCAAGGACCAGCCAATGACCAACCAAGGACCAACCAAGGACCAACCAACGCCCAGCCAAGGACCAGCCAATGACCAACCAAGGACCAACCAATGACCAGCCAAGGACTAACCAAGCACCAGCCAAGGACCAGCCAACGACCAACCAACGACCAGCCAATGACCAACCAAGGACCAACCAAGGACCTGCCAAGGACCAGCCAACGACCAACCAAGGACCTGCCAATGACCAGCCAAGGACCAACCAACGATCAGCCAAGGACCAACCAAGGACCAACCAAGGACCAACCAAGGACCAACCAAGGACCAACCAAGGACCTATCATGGAAAGTGGGGAAATTCTGAATGCCTACTACTGTATATTCTAAGGATTGTGGGGAACAGTGCAGCTCATACATGCTAGACAGGAAGGTTGGAGGCAGCTTATGCTAACAGGATCTATGATAGGAAACCTGTTTCCTTTTCCTAGCTTTTCCTACCTCTTTGCTCATCGACATACTTTGCTTTGGCCAAAGTGTCCAAAAGGATTTTCACTATTCAGAAGGAGGTAATCTATTGAATTATCTAAGCACTGAAACCCTCTAGCATGTTAAGATGGTGGCTCAAACCGTAAACCGAATCTTAGACTTATTTAGACTTAGACAAACTTCTATTGTTATTTGGTACACACAATGTGTATACAAAACGAAGTTTTGTTTTGTACAGCTCTCATGACTCTCCTCATCCTCTAAAATAAGTACATGCTGGAATCTGATCCTTCTATTGTGAAGAAGGATACAAAGCGGTCAAATTATTCACACCCCTGTTCCTTTGAGTGGAGTTTTAGTTCCATTTGCTTAAAAATTCAGTGGCAAAAAAGAGCAGCATGCAGAGAAGATGAGGAACAAATGGGAGTGATATGGGAAGGTTACAGGATTACTGCAAACAAAAACGTTTCCTTTACTTTGACATCTTGAAAGAGTTTGAGTTAAAGGATGACTGCAGTATGGTGAATAAATGTGAGCACAATGTACCCTGTAATAAGCATTGCACTTAGCTGGAGGCGTGGGCATGCGTGCGTGCATCACTACTTTTGTCTGTGGTCTTTAATGTGGAAGTGGTTGCGCTGCCTACTGTTTTAATGGAAAATACTGCCTTCTTTAATATTTAACAAGATTCTAAGCATTATTAAAATGTACACAAATCTATATTTTATTAGCATTTAATGCTTGGACAATTTGCTAATAATTAATAAGTTTAAAGGAAAAAAAACATAATTGTCTGCTCATCAAATGAGAAACTTTCACTTAGTTTTTAGAAGAGCATCATCGGAAGGATAGAGCGGCGTTTTGTTTTTTTCACTCTTCTTCTGTTAATAGATTCTTTTTTACAGTTTTAAAAGTTTAGAAAAGCCACAGACAGATCAGGACATGGATTTAGTCCCAAATGTTCTAAGGACATTTACTTTTGATTAGAGACATGAACTGCCATATTAGTCTTTAAAACAGGATGCTGTCTTAAACATCCTGTTTTGAAGCAAATGCGCTCAAGTTTCACGTTCAGTAGGTTGGAATTGAGGAGGAGAGAACTCCATGTTTGCTCCCGGCAA
>NW_015151080.1:136878-141719 GCF_000732505.1 Cyprinodon variegatus | reverse complement strand
AGAACGCATATTGAGAAACGGCTTAAGAGTCATCAGACTATCTAGTCTTAAAAAAAAAATCATAATTTTCTCAAAATGGCGGAAGCAGCAGCGTCTGCAGACCCACTGGTTCTTGAGTCCGGTGTAGAATTGTCTGAACATGAATTCCCGTAGATGTTCTTTGTCATGAGTCTCTCTCCTCATCTTTCAATGCTTCTCAGGGAGGTTTTGCACAGTGGATTAAAGATCAATTTCCCTCTTCATGTCTTCCTTTCAGTCTGCTCGCCTTCTAGGGTTCTCTTAGCTTTTGCTATTGATTAGCTGTTGCCTGCTGCCACAGTCTGAGCCACAGGAGACTGTGACAGGTATGTTTGATAATGGAGTCATCTTCCTCTCATTATCTTCAAGCAGGACCAGACATCACCAGGCGCCTGCCTGACCCCCCCCTCCTCCTCAACTAAAGATGACACAGCATGAAGACTGATCCCAGAGCATTGAGGGACTTTTCACCCATTCACCCCAATTGGCACTTTTTATAAAAAGCCTTTTTAAAAACGTGCAAAACCAAGTGGCGGGGATTCGATAAACCACACAGGGAGGAAGAGCAGAATGTGGATGATATGCACCGTTGATTTTAGTGCTGATGTTTTCATGCAGTGTTAGAAAGGTGGTGGTTTAAACGTTCGCAGCAGATTTTGATGAAATGTGGTGAAACTCTTTGTGGAGTTGGAATTAATCTCAGCAGCTGCAGGAGAGGAAGCTCCTCTGTTGGAAATGACACTCAAAAGCAAGATGTATTTGATCTTGGAAATCAGCTGTCAGCCGCAGCCGTCAGGAAGCGGTCCGGCTGCGCGCCGCCGAGACATTTAGACACTCTGGAGATACTGAGCTGCCACTCAGATGCTTTTTATTAAAACATGCATCGACACGCAGAGAAGAAAAGAAGTATTAAGTTTCCGTCTGACAACCTGAACAGTTGTAGCATTGTGTGCACCGACTGAAAAGAGCAGAAATGGATCATTTAATTTCTGAAAAACGAAATGTCTGTTAATAGTATGATCTGCTTTAAATCTGGATTTGGTGTTTATATTTCCAACAGAAATAATGAAACACTACAAGCAAAGTTTTCTAGTTTAAAAACTCTGTGGATGAATGATAAAGAGAGAAGTCCCATCAGACAGTCTTTCTTTGCTCTGAATTAGTTTCATTACTGCCGTCACTAACATGCACTGGTGCTTGCAGCGTCAAGTCAGTCCTTAAAGTGTTGCAATGAAAAACTTTTATTGGAAACACACAATAATAGAAGCCACATCTGGATGATTTTACAAAAACAACCAAAAACCAAATGATGCACCAGCAGCTAAGGAGCGCAGGCTTGTTCTTTATCACATTTTCTGCTTGAAAAGGCAAAAGTCTGGTCAAATTCAGAATTCAAACTTCTGAAAGTACTTTAAATATGACATTATTACACACCTTTCAATAAATAAGTGTTTTTAATACAGATTAAGATGTCTAGTGCTGCTACCACAGATGATCTCGCTCTCCAAATGGAATCGATTCAGATTAGCTAGAATGAATAGAAGGGGTAGAGCGTGACAGGCAGCCCTGTGGCCCGGGCTGCCTCTCACAACTCCAGTCTGGTGCGCGGATGATGTCATACACGCTCCGCTTTGTTTTAAAAAATATATAAATGTGAAAAATCTAACGGCGGATGTCTGTGGGACAGTGATTGGCCTCCATGTTCTGAATGCTGGCGTACCATAAAGAATAAATGATGAACAGCTTAGTTTGCGCCTTCAAGTCGTTGCCCATAGGAAGACGTTACTGGATATAACCTAACGGAATATCTTCAGAACGGCTCCAAGGACTTGATTAAACAAATGCAAAATACAGGCACTGTAAAGGTTCAGTCCGCTCTACTAGGCTGGCTCACCTAGAGAGGCACCATGCTGATAAGCTAGCAGCACCAAAGATGCAACAGAAACCTGTAGACCTGAAGCAAACAACTCTGGACAACACCACAAATAAGTTTGCATCTACCTCACCCCATGCTATCAAGATCACAAACTCACTGGTGCGTTTTATCTACCTGGTTGAAAATAGAGGCTGTTGCTATATGATAAATAGACTATACCCACTTTACCTTATCCCAACCCATCATGAAGACTGCTTGGCTGTAAGAAGAACCACGTGATGAAATACTAACCATGGAAAAGTCGACTCCAGGCCAATAACAGACCAATACGGAGAGAAGGGAGTCATTTGACGGAGGCCCTAAAAGGTGCAATGAAAAAGCAAGTACCCCAGAGGTACAGCCAGATGGCCATACCTGAAGCACTGAAAACTGCCAAACAAAGGCTCCAAGCCTTGGCCAGCCGCCTAAAGAGGAACACGAGAGACAATGAAGCCAGGCTGGTAAACCGGCTGCCCACAACTCAACCAGCAAAAGTGTAGCTCAGTGTAGGGGAGCAATGATAGACCAACCCCACCAAGGCTGGAAACTCAACAGTACTGGAAAGGCATATGGTGGTTCGTGAGAGGAGAGGACCTCAGAAACCTCCCTGAACAGAATCCAGTCACCATCACATGGCAGACATCCAAGAAAGACTCCCAGGTATGAAGAACTGGACCAGCCCCGACATGATACACGAAACTTCATGAACGCTTGGCAGGTGAAACAGAGACTGGAGCAGGTGACATAGGTGAGCGGTGATGAGAAACTGGGCGAAGCTAGCCAGGTGAATGACCAGTCATCAGCGCCAAGATCATCACAGAATGGCTGAGCTCCAAAATACATCACAGACTAGCTGGCAGTGGATCAACAGCCAGACCTCTCAGGTCTACTAGATCAGAACCAAACTCTGAGAAGCAGCTTTTAGTTCTTAATCTCCAGTAATCTGGAATTACCTCCAAAATAATTGAGAAAGTGCTGAAACCCTCAGTTGCATTAAATCCAGATTAAAAACTGATTTATGTAGAGCGGCCTTTGACTGAACCATCTGATCGTTTTCACTCCAACTTTCCTCTTTTTCTCATCAGTCTTTTTATAATGAATTTCTTTTTAAATAATAATTGTATTACCTTTATGCAACTTTCCTTCATTTTTTAATCTACAGCATTTCATAGTCGCTTCCTACTGAAATGTGCTTCAGAAATAAACTCCTGTTGTGAGGAATTTTAATATTGATATACTGTATACATTAAAAAATAATAGTTTTAATGTAGCCTTAGAGGATATTTTAGACTAAAATGAAGACATTTGTAAATAAGCTTTGAATTTGATCAAATCGGCTACAGGTAATGATATAAGATCAGCCACAGCAGGTGAGCTTCTTTCATTACACTGATGCATTATTGTGTGAAAGCAACGCGGTGATCCTGCTGCTGTCGAGTCGATTTAATGCGAATAAAACAATCAAACGTGCTCGTCAGCGAATCACTAAATGTTTGTTTAGGATAAATAGTTGCTGACTACAAATGTGGGAACTTCTGGTTTATTTATCACACTTAATTTTGTTTATGTCCTTTCTTAACAGGATGCTGACATTTAATGACTAATTTCTTTAACCTTTAATGGTTTCTGACGGCGCTTCTCGTTTCATTGATGCTCTCTTCATCGTTTTCTGCTCTGGAGATCATATTTACACATCATTCATTTATTACCTCACTTAAGCTTCTGATTATGGTTCTAGGTGCCCTTTTTAATTTGACCTTTGATTAATTAAATCTTGACATAGTCCAGAATTAATTACTCATAGTCTTTTCACTATGTTAATATTAGGTTTACTAACCCAAACTGTTAGAATAAATAATGTAATTGAATATAATGAGGTCCTTTGTTATTTTCATCTTATTTCTCATATAATTCATGAGCAGCAAACCCATCGGTGTCACATTAAAAATAAAAGGAATGAAAAACGTTTGTTTAAAACATTTAAAACATTCCCAGCAAATAAAGAAGTGGTGCTTTACTTAATATTCCTACATTTTTGGTCCTGATGCAGGTTTTTATTCATCCTGCTACAGATTTTATTCTCTCCTACTGTAGCTGTCTCTGTTTTAAACCCTGTTTGTTTTGGAAGTAACGGTAGAAGTCTGGATAAAGCCTCTTAGACTCCTCCTCCTCTTTTTCCTCTTTCTCCTCCTCTTCCTCTTTCTCCTCCTCTTTCTCCTCCTCCTCCCCCTCCTCCTCTCCAAAACTAATAAAAACTTTCAGAAATGAGATTAATGTCGTGGATCTCTGGTATTTGTTTTATTTCAGATAAGCATTGATATTCTCCCTCTTCATAACCATCACTGATGGATGACAAACCGCCGTCAGCCGTTTATGGCAGCAGATCACAGCCTGTTTCTCTGGAGTCAGAAGTTTGTTGTCCTTGTTTGGAGGCAGAGATGCTTTATTCAGAGAGTCCATCAGTCACAGTGTTTCCCATTAGGCCGATAGTAGAAGAGCTAGAAGATCAAAGCTAACTGAATCACCTCATCGTACTCTACAGATGGTTTGATTTAAAAATAAAAAAAGATTCATTTTTTACCTGCTTCCCGCTGTAGTGTTTTTCTTTCAGGTAGTGTCTTTCTTCCTCCTAATCCTGAACTCGGCTCCTATTTCACAGGTTTTAAAAAGCAGTGAAGATAATCCAGCATGTGGCCTGAACTGCCCTTTAGCCTGAGCTGCTACAGGCCAGACGTTTGGACGCAGAAATGTTTCCCTAATCTAAGGAACCTTCCCTCAGGACAGGCGTCCTTCATAACCGCTTTAATTCAGACTTTGGTTTTTCCTCATGTCCAGAAACAGGAATATTTATTTTAGAGATGTCCCGATCCAGGTTTTTGCACTTCCGATCCGATACTGATATTGTTTT
>NW_015151080.1:134884-135685 GCF_000732505.1 Cyprinodon variegatus | reverse complement strand
TCTAAAATGACCATCCCCTGTGACATTTTATCACTGAATGTGTAAATTTCTATAATATATTAACAGTAATGGCGATAATACTGCCCCTTCAACATTTGGCCGGCGGTGCGCTACTCATCAGTTCTGAACAGCATCACTGCCAGGCACCAAAGACAGCCAGATCTGAGGGACTGTGAAAATAGGGAGGGGATGGAATCTTCTGCAGGTTCCAGGTTCTAAGTTTAACAAATAAAGTGTCAGAAATGATCTAGAATGGTGCTGATAGCAAAATGGGGAGTTGGCCTCCACTGAGCAGAGAATTGATTCATCGCACACTGACTGTAGCACATCGCCTGAAACGTGTCGCAATGCAAGTAAAATCCTATTAATTTGACGTTATCTGTCCACCAAAACTATGGGTTTTAAGGAATCTATGTATAAGAAATATGAAAACATTAAGAATATGTTTCAAATTTCCCTTTTTGTTCATATTTCAATCCGTTTTCTCATCGATGGGCGTGAGTTTAGGGCGACGCGCTCATGGGAGGTCATTCTGGGCACAACAGATGAAACCCGGAGGAGAGAATCGAAGCAAGGCCGGATTTAGGAAATTTGGGGCCCAAGGCAAAGACAGGCATGGGGCCCTCTGAATTGAGAAAACAACACATAATACAGACCCATTATAGAGATAGTGAAATTTTAATAGAATAGACAAACATGATTTACTACATTTTGACTGCCCTTAATGATGTTTTATATTTTTATATTATGTCTAGGGAAAAATAACAATTCAAGATATCTTTAATCACGTTTTGGAGAGTG
>NW_015151080.1:132277-134651 GCF_000732505.1 Cyprinodon variegatus | reverse complement strand
CCTGTTAGAATAGTTTTAACTCATTCATTGCCAGCATGTAGCCTAGCTTACTTTAAATTAGCCAATAGAAATAATACTTGTTTTCTGATAAACAGTTTATTTTATATAATAAATACTCTAAATGAATATTTCAAAGGTGAGTAAAATTATTATATTTTTATACAGGCTTATTTCATTTTCAGGCTAATTCTAATGTATTTGAATTTGTTAGCAGTTTTTTTTTAGAGTTTGAAATTATTTCAGGTGTTTCAATTTAATTAATTGAAATCTGAATTAAAAATACTTGACTTGAAAGGATTCAGATATTCCTTTGCAAAGTTTTATGAAGTTTTATTCCAAATCTTGATAGATTCATTGCCAAAAGATTCTCCAAAGTAAAATCAAAGTGTCCCTAAACATATAGGGGCAGTGATAGCCATGCTAACCGTGTAGGGACAGTGATAGGGTTAGGTGCCTTTGTCAAGGTCAATGACCGGCGTACCTGACATGGAACAACCAGACCATGCATATTGCATTAGGTTAATAAAATATATTAATTAACCTGTGCATACTTAAAAAAAAACAAAAAAACATCCCCCTTCTTTTTTTTTACTGGACTACTGCTAGGATCTATCTCAAAGAATTGTTCAAAATAGTTGTAAAAATTTAGCTTTCAGTTCATCTAGCGGCATCTGGCTGTTTTTTTAAAGGTTACTTTATACTTTTATACTTTAAGTAGTTTTTGGAGAACATGCCTTTTCACTTTTACTTGAAGAAAGAGGTCAAGTTGATACTTCAACTTTTACCAGAGTGTTTTTAAACTGCAGGATCTATACTTCTACTGAAGTAACAAATGTGGGAACTTTTGACACCACTGACAAACATAAATAAGAGTCAGACTCTTTCTGATGCAGACTCTCTCTGCATCAGAAAGTATTTTAGTATTTACAACCTGAGGTGTCAGGTAACGAAGTACAAATACTTTGCTGGCTCTCTATAAGTTAGTGGAGTAATTATATTTTTGTAGCTTTTTACTTTCTACTCCTTACATTTTAAAAATAGTTTTGTTTCATTTTAGATCATTTTCATTATGGCCTGTTGTTATTTAAAAAATAAAAAGCATTAAAATAATTTGTTTCATTGAATCAGTTAATTTGTTTGTGGTTGGGCTTGGTGCTGCCCCAACTTGTTGCTCATAAATCGGTTTACAAGATGATGCAAAGTTAAATTTGACACTGTTACCATTAGTTATAAAACCAAGAGTCTCATGAGTTCATGGTACTTTTACTTCACATATGGTACTTTTCCACTTTTAGTTGAATAAAAAGTTTGATTTGATCATCTAGCTTCTAGTAAAGTGTTTTTTTTAACAGTAGGATTTATACTTCTATTTGAATAATAAACATTATGGCTTTTGACACCTCTGTTTACAACCTTGCTTGCCATCGTAAACTTCCAAAATCCCTGGTCCCACGGATGCTGGGTCTGTTTGCAAATATTTTTCTAAAAGAATAACTTTTTTGATTTAAATGAATCAAATCTATCCTAGAAAATCCTCAGATATTCTAGGACTTTAGGACATCTGATGCTCCCAGGGTATCTGAGCCATCAGGCTGCTCTCCTGTGGAACCAGGTTAAAACCAGCAGGTGGCTTTAAACTTCCCTCTCTGATAAAGGTTATAGAAATCATTAGAAAATGAAAATATAAACATAATAATCATCACCTGTTCCTCATTTGATTTTACTGTGCCATGGGTGGATAATGTTCAGCATAGATATTCATAGATACGTTTGCAGGTGGGATGCTGATCCACGCTTAGATGATGAAGAATAGGAGAGCAGAAGCAAATGCACAGGGGATAGTGCACATATTTCTGTTTGTGTGAGTTATGACAGTGAGGCAGTCTGACAGACTTGCTCTCTGTTAGCAGATGGAAACATGCATAATTCAATCAGGAGGCAGTTTCATGCTGCTTCTCTTCTGGGCTCATTGCTGCTCCTGAACACAGACAAGGCAGCGTTTGACTACAAAGGAGAAGGGTGGCTATTAGCCCAGCCTGGCTCACCAGAGGTCAGGGATGTTCTGTAAGGACTCCCCTGGTTCCACCAGCGTGCGTCTAGTATGTGTGTGGGCTAGGAAATAATGTCTGTTGTCATTCAATCAGCCACAGAAATCAGGGACATGTAGTGTAAAAAGCCAAATCTTTAAACTAGATGCCCTTCCTGATTCAACAGGAATTTAAACCTGAGTCTGCAGCTACATTCAGATCAATGATTCAATTCAGTTTATTCATACAGTTCGAAACACATCTAAAGGCACTCTACAGAGATGATATAACCCGATCGTTAGAGCTTTTACGGCAGAAACCCAGTTGATCGAATCCCTCACACCAAG
>NW_015151080.1:114713-130346 GCF_000732505.1 Cyprinodon variegatus | reverse complement strand
CTCTGGAATCAGTGCAGGAGGTGGAAAACAAAAGGATCCTAACTAAATGAACATCTCTGGACAGCTCCTTCAGTGACAGACTGCTGCACCTTAAATGCACCAGGGAGCGTTATCACAGATCCTTCCTCCCAGCAGCTGGAAGACTCTAGAACCACCACTGTTCCCAGTAACCTCAATCAGTTCTTCCATTTAGGCTGATTCTGCAGTTTCTGCAGTCCATAACGGTTTATTGGTTATTTATTCTCCAGGTGATCAGTTTTATATTGTTAAAACACTTTACAGTACAGGATTTTTTTTTATTGTAAGGTTTTAAACTCTTCACTATTATCTTATTTTAATACATTCTTCTAAGGTCCACAATTGCGTGACCTTTTTTCTATAATATTGTTGCAGCTGTACGGCATGGTGTTTCCCTCAGGCAAAAAAAACACCATTGTTGCCCTCACACTGCTCCTTTATTTTTATTTTTTAAATAAAACATCACTTTAAAAGTCTGGTGATAAGTCTGTGACCAATGAGCTTGGAGGTGGGCGGGAGAAATCGGACCCATACCCAGCCTGGACACACTGCTAGCAGAAGGCAAGATAAATTTCACTATTTAACATTTTTAAATGCATATAACTTTGTATAAATAATATCTGTGATGTGCATTAATATGTGAAGTATATTTGATTGAGGAAATGCACTTTTTGTCTTTATTATTCACTAAAATAGTAGCTTTTCATTCGTTGCCTGAGGGCAACATTGCGCAGCTAGACCACTTTTGTTTGAAACATAAAATTCCCATGGGTGGAAGATACATAGTCATCACCATAATCCATTTTTTTGCTGTACTATCTCAAAGAAAATGGAGGCTCAAACATTTTATGGAACTGATGAAGCAGTTAGACTCATTCCTTCTGACAG
This sequence comes from Cyprinodon variegatus, assembly GCF_000732505.1. Taxonomy (NCBI): domain Eukaryota; kingdom Metazoa; phylum Chordata; class Actinopteri; order Cyprinodontiformes; family Cyprinodontidae; genus Cyprinodon; species Cyprinodon variegatus. The sequence continues at coordinate 129,440 of NW_015151080.1, read as the reverse complement.
TGAGCTTGAGGAGAGTGATGATGAGGAAGAGTGGAACCCAGAATCAGGTCTGAGGGAGAGTTAGGAGATCAGGGTTTAGTCAGTTGAATAACATACTGTATGCAATAAACGTGAGTGTGCGTGCACGTGTCACACATGCATCAGAGGCTGAAGAGAGGCATATGGCATATTCTAATTTAACACTTCCTGGTTGCTTTTGACAACAGGTTGCCTGTCTGATGGCAATGCATCTTTGGATGAAGAATAAAATTAAAATTATGATGATGATGCATTAGAGGAAGATGTTCCACTTTTACCTCGGTGGAGACCACCCTACTGTATTAACATTAGCCTCAACCTCACCACCAGTGTACTTTTCCAAAGTAACGTGCCCAACACTGCTTACCACTAAAGATCTGGAGCAGTTCATGGGTACAGCAGTTAGCATGTCATTGTTCGCATTACCAGGCACCCGCATGTTTTGGAACAAAGCCACCTGAGTGTCCCAGGTAGCTGACATTATGGCACGAAACAGGTGGGAGTCCATCAAAAAATCCCTGCACTTCAACGACAATGAAGTGAAACAAGGAAAAAATGTGGAGCCACTCAACAAAATCCAACCACTGGTCCCTCATCTAACCTCAAAGCTGCAGACGATCCCACTGGGAGAGAAGCTGGCTGTAGATGAACAGATGGTCCCTTTCAAGGGAAGAAATAGACTGAAACTCTACCTGCCAGCAAAACCAAAGGGATGGGCAACAAGATGTTTGTCTTAGCTAGCTCTGATGGTGTCCCACACAATTTTGAGATCTATACAGATTGAGTTGTGCAATCCCCTGAACTGCTAGATGTAGGAGCAAGTGGCAATGTTGACCTCCACCTGGCCCCGCCAATACCCAAGCAGCAGAACTACAAGGTGTTCTTTGACGACTGGTTCACGAGTGTCCCTCTCATACTCACACCTGCTCGGCAGTGAATTCACTATACTGGTACTGTTCGTAGCAACAGACTAACAGGTGTCAACTTGATGTGTGATGCTGACTGGAAGAGAGCTGGACGTGGATGTTTTGAACAGAAGATGGCCATGGTTGGAAAAACCACCTTGCATGGTGTGAGGTTGTATGATAACCGTTCAGTCAGTCTTCTCAGTCATTACATTGGAGCACACCCAGTCTCAGAGGTTGATGGGTGGCATGGCAAGCAAAAGAAAATAATCAAAGTCCCCTGTCCTGCTCTGGTGAGAGAGCACAATAACAATATGGGTGGGGTGGACCTGTCGGACTCTCTCATTGCACTGTACCGCAACAAAATAAGGTCAAAAAAGTGGTATCATTGGCCGATGTTCCATTTTATCGACATGACCATCATGACTGCAGAGACTGCAGCACCAATGGGATGACAAAAAAGGTTACATATCGCAGAAAGCTTGTGCAGAAGTTGCCGGAATTTGGAGCGTAAGAGAGGTGTGTCTGAATGCCAGAGCCCACTGGATGGTCATGGATGAAAAGAAAGGAAGATACCAGGATGCAAAGGTTCACCTAAAGCCAAAAACGTGATGTTCACCTCTGTTTCACATCCTCCAGCAACTGCTTCTTGAGGTTCCATACAGAATAATACTGACTGTGCTTTGTAAGAAAATAGAAACCGATTCAACCACAGGAACACATCAAATATGAAATGAGTATAAATCTCACGTTTACTTCAAAATCCAATGAGCTTTGGTTCATTTTTTGTCTTTAGATAGTTAAATTACAAAACGCACTTAAAACAGCTTAAAATATAACAGACTTTATGTTTACAGCTGATGGTTATTATCAGTTATTAGTGGGCATGTGGACAGGAAGCTGACAAACTGACTGTCATAACTCTGAGCTACGGAGGCTCAAAGAGGACATTCATGGAAGAAAATCCAGATTTTTCCAAAAATCTAAACCTTATAAATAGTCAATTCAGTTACTGCTAAAATGTGTTAAGTACTAGTTTATGGATCAGGAATGGTTCTAATATGTCATGTTTAACTCCTTCCAACACCCTTGGTACCTTAAAAAAAAAAAAAAACCTAACAGATGGCCATCCTACTGATCGTAGGGAATAATCATGACCCATCTGCCATGGAATGTCATCACCCAAGCAAACATTTCAAAGATCATTAGACACAGCTTGACTTCTAGGGTCTCTTTCAATTTGAGCTAAGTTACCAAATGCATACATTGAAATATTTAGGATTTAAATTAGAAAGACAATCCCAGGAATGTTAATGATTGTACAGTTGTGAATGACTACCAAAAGCAGATTAAATGGTAACAGTTATGGCTTGTTTGCAACCTTGTGTTCTTTTACCTTTGACATGAAATAATTTGCACAATTTGGATGAAGGGAACCTGTCAAACAGTCCTCAGGTGGAACTCATCAATGATGCTGACGCTCAAAAGAGGAGTCAAAGAGTAGACATGGTACTAAATACAAGCCAATATCACATTGTGTTTTCGTTTTAGGCAGTTCCTTTATATCACTTCTGATCCATGGTTTATTATTTGGGAAGCATTACAGTGTTCTGGTAGGGATGCTGTTTTCTACACAGGTGTTTCTCTTTCCATCCAGGTAGCTTTTTCACTTCAAAATGTCTGGATTAGCATTGAGTTCCAGGTTTTTTGTAGCCCAACAAAGCCTTTTCTTCACCTGGTTTTATATATATATATATATATATATATATATATATATATATATATATATATATATTTCATTTTCAATACATATAATGACAAACAATACATATGCATGGTTTGAAAAGGGGATGGAAGAAGAAGCTAAAGCTTATACATGTCCAATACATTATATGTATATATATATATATATATATATATATATAGTGTAAGAGACACCTTGCTTGTTATATATATATATATATAGTGTAAGAGACACCTTGCTTGTTAAACATCTGCTAAAGATGATGCAGAGAAAACTGACTGGCAACACGAGTCTCATCTTGTTTCATACTGGTTTCAGTGTCCTCCCTAACAGCTACTAGAAAACCAGGAGTGTTTAGATTGCACTGCAAGAACGATCTACAAATAAGTAAAAATTTCTCAAATAATATGTATTTATCATGAATTTAAGCAGGTAAATAAGGTGATCTGCCAATGGAATAAGTATTTTTACTCTTAAATTAAATAATATGCACTTGAAATAACACAATGCAATTTTCTCTTATTTGAAATGTAAATTGTCTTGTTCCATTGGAAAAGTTTCTTACCTCCTCAATTCAAGAACAAATGCGCTTATTTAAAGTGAAAAATTACTAATTTAGATGTTTTTTCAGTGTGATGGTCAAGAACTGCTGTGAAATGGCAGTAAGGCTGAATAACAGTTTATAATAATGAACTTATAATGTGATGTTTTTCAGTTATTGACTGTATCTTGTGTTTGAATTGTGTACCTGTCTAAAGTGTCTTGAGATGACATGTGTTGTGAATTGGTGCTATAGAAATGAACTGAAAAGAACATTGGCCATCAGCGGGTCTATCCCCAGATGTAGTTGTTTAACAGCTGCAGCTTTTTTCCAGTAAATTCCAGCAAGCTGTCTCCAAATTGCTTCTCCGGTTGAATACCCCCAGTGTCGTGTGGTTCAGTAGAAAAGGCTGCATGCTCCATGTTTAATTACAGCGATGTCATTTACTAAACTACATGCAAGGAACGTCTTCAAAAACTTGATGTCCTCTAGCTCTCTGCCATCCTGTTACAAATGCTCCCTCCAGACCAAACCGACGCACTCTTAATGCCTTCACTATTCGCCCACCGTAAGACACTGGCTGCAGAAGTTACTCAGTCATGTTATTATTCAATAACCTCCCTGGTCGGTTACTTTTTTATGTATGTCAGAAGTTGAGCGCCCCGTTTGACATTCAACATTCAAAATGTGATTCTGCTGGCAGTCCCATAATTAAAGTATGCAAGAGGCTTGTTGTCCTTCCTTTGAGACATCCTGCCAGACAATACATGTTATGAGACGAACGGCTAAATAAGACATTTTACATCTAATAGTTTCTGGATCTGTACTGATGAATGGACCGCAGCATCAATATATGGCCAATTATTATGCTTCCGTCAAGTTCAGATAAAAAAAATATCTTCATCATCATGATATAAAATAAACTAAAACACGTATTTTAGATAGAGAGGTGAAGGACAAATAATTTTACATCCGGGGGTGATTCATTGTTTTCTAAGGCCTCAAACTTCTGCACTATAATGGATGACACTCTAACCCAGGGGTCTGCAACCTGCGGCTCCGGAGCCACATATGGCTCTTTGGACCCTCTCCAGCGGCTCTTAATAGTGGCTAAAATGAACATAAAGAGCTTAATAATTTACTATAATATATACCGTCCAGTATCAATAGCTTTAGCATTTTTTATAAGATGGAAAAGAATGAGATTAAAAGAACCAGAAATATGTTTTAGGAGACATTTTTCTATGAATTAGCTTGAAAATTATACGTTTTAACATTAAAAATAGATGAATTGATTGTTTGAGATGGCAACAACTAATTTCCTATACAAGATTTAAAAAAAAAAGGTTTTCTAGATAAAGTCATGGTATATTTTGCGGCTCTAAACAACTTTTATTTGGTCGTACTCTGGGCAAAAGGGCTCTTTGGATATGAAAGGTTGCAGACCCCTGCTCTAACCTTTCAAACACACACATATATATATATATGTGAACGTCTGGTGGAGCCCTCGGTCAGGGACGTGTTCAACTCCCACCTCCGGGAGAGCTTCTTTCAGGTTCCGAGGGAGGTTTAAGACATGGAGTTCGAATGGGCTGTGTTCTCTGCCTCTATTGTCGATGCAGCTGCCCGTAGCTGTGGCCGTAAGGTTTGCGGTGGCGATCCCCAAACCCGGTGGTGGACACCGATAGTAAGGGATGCTGTCAAGCTGAAGAAGGAGTCCTATCGAGCTTGGCTGACTTGTGGGACTCCTGAAGCAGCAAGCAGGTACCATGAGGCCAAGCGTGTCGCGGCCCGGGCGGTTGCAGAGGCAAAATCTCGGGCCTGGGAGGAGTTCGGAGAGGCCATGGAAAAAGACTATCGATTGGCCTCAAAGCGATTCTGGCAAACCGTCCGCCGCCTCCGGAGGGGAAAGCAGTGCTTCGCTAACACTGTTTTCAGTGGGAGTGGGGAGCTGCTGACCTTGAAGGAGGATATTGTCGGGCGGTGGAAGGAATACTTTGAGGATCTCCTCAACCTGACAGACACGCCTTCCGTGAGGGAAGAAGAGACGGAGTGCTTTGATTCGTTCATCACCCAGGCTGAAGTCACTGAGGTGGTCAAAAAACTCCATGGTGGCAAGGCTTCGGGGGAGGGCGAGATCCGTCCTGAGTATCTTAGAGCTCTGGATGTTGTCGGGCTGTCATGGCTGACACGTCTCCATGGATTGGCAGACTGGGGTTGTGGTTCCCCTCCACAAGAAGGGGGACCGCAGGGTGTGTTCCAACTATCGAGGAATCACACTTCTCAGCCTCCCCGGAAAGGCCTATGCCAGGGTGCTGGTGCTGGATTTTGCTGCCATGTTTATTTCAAGTCTCTCCACATCCTTGCTGCCTGTTTTGTCTCATGCCAAGCTGAAGGTTTTTACTTTTTATGTATTAAAGTGTAACTCACCATGCTGCTTCTGTCCTCCTGGCTGCTCTTTGGTCCAACTGCAATAAGGTTATTGGCAATTGCAGAATAATAGATTGTAATTAAAATATTTAACCACATGAATAGAAAACACATTATAATCTGATTAAAAGACATTTAAACTCCCCCCCACCCCCGGTAAACCTCATGCCTAAATATGGGGGTTAGTTCTAAAGTTCAAGGGATACTGTGAGGTTTAAAGTTTAAATAGTCAAAATACTATGAGATAAATACTCATAGTTTCTCATTGGATAGTATTTACAAAATGAAATACATCACAAGTGAAAAAATGTCCAGCTTTTTATTGTTTATAGCATAAAATAATTCACTAAGATAGCAGACGACTAAATTCCTCATTTGGTCACGTGACCCACTGAGGGATGCCGTGATGTCAGTTTAGTCAGGAAGTGGTCATTTTACATAGCGAGTAAATATTTTCCTTTTTGATTGAGTTTTTATCCTTTTAAGGAGGAAGAATATGAAGCAATCAGAGTCTCTGTAGTTTTATTAATGCTCACTGGTTTAATCAGCGCTGCTAAATGTTCTTTGATCTTATGCAGAGCCGCCGGAAGTTCATTATCTTTCAGAACATTTTCCAGATGCTGCTGAGTTTTAGTTTGAACCAGAGTCTAACCTTTAATTTGAAGAGGGGATTACAGCATTGGTTCTCTGGTGGCTGGGTTCGGTTTGGTTAGCAGGATGCTGCTGCGACCGGGCGTGAAGGCTGGTGGTCAGTGTTGGAGCCCTGGGTGCGGTGCTGATGGTTCTGGATAGCAGGCTGCGTACGTAGCTCTGCTGAGCCTGGATGGGGAAGGCGGTTCCTCCGTAACCCAATCGCAGCGAGCAGTCCAAGCACCAGGTCCCTCCTACTGTCTGGGTGGGAAACATTGCCCTTGGGATGTGGTTTGTGGCCGGTTGGGCTCATGGCTCCGGGGCCGGGGGTTTCCAGCTGTGGGTCTCCGCCTGCACTAACTGACTGTTTTCCTTCACGGTTCTTGTTGTTCTGGAGCCCAGACCATGATGATATGGAAATCCATCTGCAGCTGTGGCTACACTAAACTGTGCAGCTAGCTAGGGTTTGTGGTATATTTCATAAAAAAAATAAGCAACGCTTTGAATCAGCTTTATTGCCATCAGGCACTATATTAAAGCTATACAACTGAGAAAACAAGGCGTTGACACTTTGGTATATTGAGTGCAGCTGATGCTGTGAGAGAAGGACTGATGATAAAAGAATCTGCTGTGATGTGATCCCAGCATAGTTTGCAGTATCGGTTTGGACGCCACAGATTGTCAGGTTGATTTTTGTCTAACCTGTTTACTTTCCGGATCGAAATTTGACGCAAAACCGTGTCCTTCAGATAAATAAACATCCTTTTTCCAGTCCAAAGCCATTCCTACAACCGGCAGCAGTACAACAGACCATTGTAATGACATTTTAACGATCCTTTCAGAGAGCTGAACAATGAGTGAAGTAGTGTTTCTATACACCCAACGGAGGACGTTTGCCTGCACTGACATCACAGCTGGGTTTGGTCACGTGACTGATCTAGAGGCGCCCAGAAAACTGTAAAATTCTCTCCATTTTTTTTACTTTTGAGCATTTTTTAGCGCGATTGAAGCAGCCGCATAGAGAAAAGAAAGGATAATCTACCATCACACACCATAAAACTGCTCTACACGCACTCCTTTCTATTTGAACTTGAGGTTTTTTACCCTCCTAACCTGCTTCCCATAAATGTTGCTGGAGTTGAAGTTGTTTGCTGTAGAAGTTTTCGGGTATTTTTGGCCGCCCTGTACTGTTTAGATCTCTCGTAGTGTCTGAAGCATCTGTCCTGTTATATTTTGCCTGCGCTGTAACTCTCCCAACTGCTTCTCTCTGTTTACCTACTTTGTATTTGGCATATGCTGCCTTGATTCTCCAGACGGCATGCTTAGTCATGATAAATAATTGTACAGATTGTGTTTGTCATCCAGCAGCTCTGTCTTCTTTAAAGATGCATCTAATTGGCGGGTCATGAAAAGCTGTTTATTAGTTTGAGTTTTTCCAGGAAACCCTGACAAGTCAATTCCAAAGACTGCAGGAAACATGCAGTCAATGTGCATTCAGGAAGTCTGAGGTTTGGTTCTGGAAAGACAAGCGAAGAGTCAATGTATGCCGTCTCATTTCAGTCGGACCATATGGATAAAGATACGATGTTTGAGATATAACAAGAGTTTTTCCTTCCATATTGTCTTTGTCTAATTCTTTGTCTTTTTGGTTCTGTAAAACCAAGATAAAAATAAAGTAAAGTAAAGACATTTATTACTAAAAACAATCACTTAAAGAGATAATATTAAACTACTGGCTTCAAGAAGAAACTATCTCCATAGGTGGCGCTGTCTAGAAAAGACACTTAACAGATGAGCCTTGGGCTGGTTTTAATATTAACAGAGAACATACAATTTGTAACAGTAAAAGTTGATCCAGTAGCTATGTCTAGGAGAGAAACAGAACGTATCATGTATAATTCAACTTTTCATTAAACATGACAGAGCTCCACCAGCTGATGCTTCGCTCTATAGTCATATTACAGCTAGGCAGAGTGCCAGGCCAGATGAAACTAATGGGAGAAAGAAGCTAAGGGAAAAGACATTTAAAGTTTAAGCAACAAACATGGCAAAACTGGAAAATAGATGTAGAATGCAATAGAATGAGGGGGAAATGGTCTTTATGTCCTCCAGCACCATAAGCCTATAGTAATCCATGACTCAGTGCTGATGCACCGCTGTATTGGACAGCGATCCACGCTGGGACACACTTGTCCACCCAGTATGCTCCAGGTTGGATTTTCTTGAAAACGACGTGCTGGATTAATGGTGGAATGGTGGAATGGTACATGGCCATATTTGCTGTAAAACATGCAGCGATCTCTCACACCAAGCATGCAGTGACAGTGGAGAGGAAAAACTCCCTTATAAAGGAAGAAAATCTCAAACAGAACCAAGCTCAGAGTGACTGGCCTTCCCCCAAGGCCAACTGGGGTTCAAAGAGAAATCCAACGCAAACATAGAATCACTGATCTATACTTACTTTCTATGATAGAGACATGGCTGAGCCTCCAAATGCAGTGTGGAATAAGGGAACCTGGTTCAGAAGAAGATGATGATATATTTTTTATTTCAATGCATACTTATCCTCTGTCTCAATTTTTAGATATCTGTGAACCAGTGTTAATTTCGTCAACCATTTCCAATGACGATGATGAGACGATGACGCACAAAAATTGTTTCCAGAAAATAAAAATATGACAAAAATAAAAAATTATTTTCGGGCGGAATTTACGATCCATTGAAGAATGGACATTAAGAAATGTAATTGTTTATAATTAATTTGTAATTGTTAATATAAGTGTTTCTTGAACTTCATATGAGCTTACACGTTGTTACGCTGTTTGTCTCACAGCGCCTCCTGCTGCTCAATCAGTAGCAGCACAGGACTCCTAGAATCACTGGTGGTAGTTAACCGTGGCTAGCTCAACTTCGCAGTCATTGCGTGGGGCTCAGATACCGGTGTACGGTTTGCTGGAGGAGCTGGGCGAAAACAACATCTGGATGTATGGAGCCATTTTGTTTACAAGGCGAAGGAAAACACCGGAGGAAGGACGCCACCAAAGAGTCTGCGGCTTTAAACTGGCAGGGAAGAACACAGCAAATCTAAAGCGACATCTGAGGAGCCAACATGCTGCCGTATGGAAGAAGGTAAGGAACGGGTGTAGTAGTGGGAATGCGTGTGCATGTGAATATGCGTCTCTGTCATAGCAGAAAGATGTTCTACTGATACTCTGGATTTTAATGGTTTAAATTTCTTCCTCCCTACTAGATTCCTGACTCAGTGACACCACAGCCAGATCAGAGTTTGGGGAGGAAGGGAAGTCTGTTGCAGAGATGATGGGAGCCCCCCCACCATCCAAAGAGCAGAAAGCTCTGGAGAACTCAGTGGCAAAGTGGATTGGTCGTTCTGGCCTGCCTGCAGGGACCATTGAGGATGAAGACTTTGTGGATATGATGAAACAAGCCGTCAAGATGTTCAATGTGTGCAGAGGGATATATGTTAAAAAGAGAAGCAGTGTGTGAAGTTCTATTATTTACAGTGTTATTTAAATAAAATAGAGAAAAAAGAAGAATTTTTATTCTGTACAGTGTGACATATATGTTAAAAAGAAAAGCAGTGTGTGAAGAAGTTCTATTATTTACAGTGTTGTCTAAAATGACTAAAATGTCTAAAATTTGACTAAAGCTGCATTCGGTGTGAACGCAGCAGGAGCAGCAAAATCGCGTCTGCTGCTTCATTTTTGCTGCTTGTACCAGTTAGTTCTGACGCGCGGCTGAAGCAGCTTTGCTGTTCTGGCTGCGCGGTGAAAAAGTGGCTCTAACGTGCGTTGGGCAGAGCTACTCTATCCTTTCTTTGCCTTGCAGCTACATTTGCTGTGATTTAATAGTTTTAATATGTTTTTAAGTGAGAAAATCCACCTGAAAACTTAATCATTGCAGTCAGTTCATCCAGATTACCATCCTGCCTTCCAATATTATTTCTGTCGGAGCTGCTCAGCCCCACACATACCAGCGGTGCGCTGTCAGTAGGAATCCCATTCAACAGCAGCCTCTGGCCGGGTCGCCTTCTCGTCGTTTGCCATGGCGGTTGGAAAGCGGTTTTCATGTACGTAATCCAAACTACAGGCACCAGGATAATAAAAGCGAACATGTTTTGTTGGCAGGTTTCAGCATTATAAGTTAATTTAGGTGTTAATAAACTGTTTCAGAGGAGTGATCACAGTGCTCTGCATCAGCAGTGATGTGTCTGTCTCCCTGCCAGCTCCCAGATCAACTTCTCTCATTGGTTGATGCGGCGCGTTGAAAATCAAAAGTTTAATTTTTCCATCTCGAGCAGCCGTGCGTTTGTGGCGCGGAGCGCGCGTCAGATGCTTAAACGCTCCCGACGCGCTGCTTCAGCTGCTCAAAACGCGCTGCGAGACATTTTGTTGCGCCTTGACGAACGTCAACAATTGACTTTGCATGTAAACTTGCTGCTCCTGCTGAGTTCGGTGTAAATGCAGCATAAGACAAAAATTTATTTTTTGTCATTTAGACTACGACTAAAACGGGAAGGCAATGACTATATATGATTAAGAATAAAATAGATTTTTGTCATTGTGACTATAACTAAGACTAAAATAAAAAAGCTGAGGAAATAAACACTGCTGTGAACAGAAAATACTGATTGTAAAATAGCATTTTACGAAACGCAGCAAAACATCTTGATTGTTATCAGGGTGGCTTTATACAGTAAATTATACACATTATGAATGTACAGCATCCTAAACTGTCCAAGTGTATTACATAATTGTCCCTTTTATCGCAGCCTATTAAAGATTTCTATGAAGCTTTTATCTATGTGAGGGTTAAGGTCCTGTTAAACACTTTTTTTTGCACATTGACGGCATGAAGAATTTAAAGGCGGGAGAATTCTCTATCAACATAGATGTAGGAGGCATAGCATGGCAGAGGTCCAAAGAAGTCATTAACAGCTTGATCACCACATAGATCATTGTCACTCTGAACAGGACAGCTGGCCACACTCTCTGCTGCTTTTCTCTCTCCATCTGCACTTCTCTGTTTCAACAGTGGGTGAATGTGGAGGTCACTTTTGGTGTCAGGGAGGCAGATGTCCCTGGAGGCCAAGCCACTCAGAGAAATCCGTTTTTTGGTGAAAAAGCTGCAGGGCTTGGAGCAGAAAAGGTTTTCAATAACACTAAATCAAACCATGCAAAGGTGAGAGCAATTTTCTGACAAGACTGACAGCTTTTCAGAGAGATGTGTGTTTACAGGTAATCTAGAAAGGATGTATGTGTATAATTTGCAGCAGTAATATGTGGAATTAAAATCAAGATGTTTGGTTGATCACACACAAATTAGGTCAAGCAGAATTTCGAAAAAGTAAAAAAAAAAAAATCCACTGGACTTTGTTTCCAAGTCGACGTTTCTCTTCCATCCAGGAAGCTTTTTCAATTCCAAATGTCAGAAATAGCGTTTAGTTCCAGGTTTTATCCAGCAGCCCAACAAAGCCTGGTTTATGTTTAGAAAACATGCAAATAGAACCAGACGTACAGGAGAGTGGAGGACCTCGTCTATTCAGCCAGTCCAACAATCCCCTATAACCACGACCTGGCGATGGGGTATTGCAATCTAACAAAATAAGCCGAATGACCCCCCATTCTAATGGGGGTGGACTCGTTCATCTGTTCCAGTTTGCATGTTTTCTAAACTAGAACCAGGCTTTGTTGGGCTGCTGGATAAAACCTCGAACTCAATGACATTTCTGACATTTTGAATTGAGAAATGTCAGATGGCAGCCGTCCTTGTTGTAGGTGAAGTCCAACGTTTAGAGGGTGAAGAGGAGTACAGGCTGCCACTGGTACCAGGAGAACCACTGGCAGTGTGCAGTACCTCTGACTGACAGCCGTGCAGCAGCACGTACTGAGGGCGTTCGGTGAGGTAGTTGATGGTCCAGGCAGCCAGACGTCTGTCCACTCCACCTATCTCCACCTTCCCCCTCAGCAGCTCTGCTCTGAAGGTGCTGAAAGTCCTGGAAAAGTCAAAGAACATGGCTCTCACAGCGCACCCTGTGGTATCCAGGTCGGTGAGCACCCGCTGCAGCAGGTATATGGCGGCATCCTCCACTCCGATGTCAGGTCGGGAAGCAAACTGCAGTGAGTCCAGGGTGGGGCTCACCACGGCGCGCAGGTGAGCTAGGATGAGGCGCTCCATGGTCTTCATCAGCTGGAAGGTGAAGGTGACTGGTCTAAAGTGGGCCGGCGCCTTGGTGTGCGGCGCTTTGGGAACCGGTAGCACATAGGTCTTCCATAGAGTGGGGACCACCCCCAGGCTGAGGCTCAGGTTGTAGATGTAGATAAGGGTCTCACAGAGCTCACCAGTACAGTTCCTTAGCAACCGTCCGGTCCAGAAGCTTTCCTCTGTTTCAGTCTCTTCAGCTGTCCTCTCTCCTGCATCACAGTGACTTTGAGGGGGGGAGGCAGGACGGAGGGTGTGAGTGGGTCAGGGGTTGGTAAGAGTGGTGTCTCTGGTGGCCTGGGGGTATGAGACAAGTGTAGAGTTGAGGATAGGAAGTGTTTAACTTGTCTGCAAACGTGGTGTCTCTGTTTGCAGCCCTGCTGGTGGTCGTCCCCCTGCCCAGCCAGAGATGTTCTTCAGACATACATAGTTATGGCATACCATTTAGGAAATGAATATTATATTTATTGACGTGAGTTGGAATATATTGAATGACAATTGAATATATTGAATGCTTCATGGACTTACTTTGCACACACACTGATTCTCTGATACGATTATAGGAACCTCTCCTCCTTCTCAACCATTCATCCTGCCTGCATGTTGTATTCCTGTTTGCTTATGTGCTGTTTCTTTTTTTCAGTCTCAAACTGTATCCTGCTTACAATAAAGTATAAAATATGTTTTCTTTCCTTACCTCACGTATTGTGATCGCTTTCTTTTGTTTTTCTTACTTTAAGCATTGCCAACTCTATTGCTGCATTGTAGGTTTTTGAAAGCTGGTGTTTCTTACTTACCAGCTGTCTTCTTTGTCCAAAATGTGAACATTCTGGTCCTGCAAAGAATGTCCTTTGTCCATCAGGTGTAGATGTACAGCAGAGTCTTGTCCAGAGGAGGGCGCTCTTCTGTGTTGGGCCATGCGTCTGTGGAGAGGTTGTTTGGTTTCTCCAATAGAAAGATCAGAGCATTCCTCCACCACTCCGCTCACATTAGGCCTGGGGGGTTTGGTCTTTAGGATGAACTAGCCTCTGTTTAAGGGTCTGATTGGTTTGAAATGTTCTGGGATTTAATGTTTGGAGAAAATCCTCTTGAGTTTTTCAGAGACTCAAGAGATGGTAAGAAACATTATCCAAGATGGCATCCTGCCCTTTAAAACCACCACCAACCAGCCCAACTTCATTCCTACAGCATCACTGGATGCTGCCGTCAGCCTGCTGCCCCGGCACGCATCAGCAGGCGGGGTCACAGAAGGTCCAAAACATCAACGTTGAAGGTCATCAGACCTTCCCTTTGTGTACATGGAGTCTGCTGTTAGCCATGTCCATGAATGGAACATCCAATATGAATGAATTACACCTTCAATAACTATATTTTTTATTTCATTAAAGCAAGAATGTTTACTTTTTGAAAATATTCTTTGTCAGATCAGCTAAACAGCTGTCTGAGGTGTTCAGACTGATTTTTAAGATCAAATCATTTTCGGGAATCATTGCTTAATGCCAATACAGATCCTAATGTTCAACATTTCAGCCTTGATTCTATCTGACTAGCAGAACTTTACTGCTTTAATGTAGCTTCCTAACAATAACAGGAATCATAGAGAAAAAAAACATACTGAAGGCCAGACCTATGAGGTGTTCATGTGAAGCACTCAGCTTACGACCAACTGTAACAATGAGCCTTTGTTCCCTGCATATCGGCTAAAATAACAGTTAAACTCAGCATGTGGTTCTGTAGTTTGGTTTATTGTGGTTGTTTTGGGTGCAGTGGATTTGTTTGGGGTGTGGTTTCTTTGGTCGGCCACATCTTGTTTCCATTTTTGTAAAATGCTAAATGGATTTGACTTTACAATATTTGTTTTGCTTAACTCTACTTAAAAGGGAAACACATGAGTTTAAATATCGAAGCTCATTGTGAAATATTCACCTCTGCTGTTTACCTCTCTAAGCCGGTGAGCACAGGACCGCACCATTGGAGAATGGAAGGGGGGAGTTTGGTCTCATATTTGCTGTTTCCTATGATAAGTTTTGAGTATTTGTTTGGGTTGAATTAAAATATAATTCCTTTTTATTGATTGGTAATTGTATTTTTTAATTAGCTGTTTATTTAAAACTAATTTTAAGGGCGACAGGATGTAGGAGTTTGCCCTGAAATCGAAGGACTCAGACTTTCATTGTCGTTGTGTCCTTGGGCAAGACACTTCACCTGCATCGTCTACTGATGGTGGTCAGAGGGTGGCG
>NW_015151080.1:109881-111878 GCF_000732505.1 Cyprinodon variegatus | reverse complement strand
CTCCTGGGCCTCCTCCCGGTGGGACGTGCCTGGAACACCTCACCAGGGAGGCGTCCAGGAGGCATCCTAATCTGATGCCCGAGCCTCAACTGGCTCCTCTTGATGTGGAGGAGCAGCGGCTCTACTCTGAGTCCCTCCCCTGATGACTGAGCTCCTCCCCCTATCTCTAAGGCAGAGTCCAGACACACTACGGAGAAAACTCATTTCAGCCGCTTGGATCCGGGATCTCGTTCTTTCCAGCATGACCCAAAGCTCATGACCATAGATGAGGGTAGGAACGTAGATCCGGTAAATCCAGAGCTTTGCTTTTTGGCTCAGCTCTTAGCCACAACAGACCAGTACAGTGCCCGCTTCACAGCAGACGCCGCACCAATCCGTCTATCAATCTCCCGCTCTATCTTCCCCTCATTTGTGAACAAGACCCCAAAATACCTAAACTCCTCCACTAGGTGCAGTACATCCTCCCCAACACGGAGAAGGCACTCTACCCTTTTCCGGCTCCAGACCATGGTCTCGGATTTGGAGACACTGATCCTCATCCCGGCTGCTTCACACTCGGCTGCAAACCGCTCCAGTGAGAGCTGTAGATCAGCAGAGATGTCCTTTTATGGACAGAATTTCTAGGCGCAGTCAAGGTGTTGAAGGGATCTATTTTGGTGGCCTTAGGATTGCATCTCAGTTATATCATTACATGTACTTGTAAATCAGTCTTTATGTAAAATCTTACAATTATATGTAAGAAATAATGACCATATAAATGTAATAAATACATGTATATTACATGTTCATCATCAATTTATCACTTTTGGCACATCTGTATTATTCTGCTCCATTAACACATTAGTTTTATTGTGAAGGATTTCTATACTATGTTACATAATTTATAGACTTCATTGACTTCATAATGACTCTGCAATGTGGTATGCCTAATTATTTTATTCTAAGTTAAAGTTAATCTATTGATGCTATCAAACAGCCAGTATGTGTCAAAGTGATAATTTTATCTTTATCTTAAGTCTTAAGTCTCCCTGTAAATGAGAACATCATGGTTGTTCGATGCTGTAGCACACAGATTGTTTACAATGCGACCAGTCTAACTGGGGAGTACCAATATGGCGGCCGGTGGCTTCACTATAACCCTGTACTACCAACGATCAGCAGTCCAGTGAATAAGGATCAGTGTTCCCACCTCCAAGACTGCTTGTTCTCCTTATGAGCATGTCACACTAACAAACTACAAATCCCAGAGTGCTGTTCCAGAGCTAAAGCTGGTCATATGACCTAGCAGAAGGAGCAGGTGGTTTGTGGTCATATGATGTTTTTAGCTTACATCCAGGAGCAGCAACATCCCACTTGAATCTTCACATCTCTCCCTGCGTTCAAAGGTAAAGCTGGAGCATTGCTCCTATTCACCCTCATTTTCTGCCCTGAAAGATGCTGCAGCCTCACATCACGCAGCAGAGGGAGGAGAAGAGAAGAGGAAGAGTGGGGGGGGGTTGGGAGGCTGTACAAGAGGTTTTCTGTAGACAACAATGGAGCACAGATGGTTCAACTGGTGAAATGTATCTGTATAACGTGTGTGGCTGCTGACCAGCGTATCTGCAGGGATCAGCTGTGCTGCAGACGTATGAACGCGTGATAAAAGAATGAGTCTGAATTTTGCTGTTTTATTCCAGGAGGTCTGTGGAGCAGAGAAGCATGGCTGCAGGATTGATGAATGTAGATGTCTCTCCTTTCTATTCTACCAATAGCTGTAAAATCGCTCTGCTTTATGAAATTTGCTTTGTAGAGGAATGATGATTTAAAACAGGCAGTGTCTCTTTCTGATATGATAAATACATCTATTCCAGAACACAATGTAAACTTACTCTGGAGCATAAATACCACCGTTTGCTGCTATAAAGTCAGCTGCGGATTTAAGAAATGTGGGGCCCTAGGCAAAGACAGGCAGGGGCCCCTCTGAATGGAGAAGACAACACATCAAACAGCCCCATTCT
>NW_015151080.1:107788-109142 GCF_000732505.1 Cyprinodon variegatus | reverse complement strand
AAACCCCCCCTGTACAAATTATGAGTCTCACTAAAAATGTTCTGGGCGGTCTCCAGACTTCCGGGAAAATCTAGGCATGTCTGGATATTATTAAGTAAATCAAAGTTAGAGCTTTTAGAAAATTCAGAAACACTTAAATTGTAGTTTGAAAGAATAACTTAAAGCATTATTTTGTGGACAATTTCAGTCCAAAGAAAATGAACTAAAGTTAGTTTTTGCATTTTTTTTTCAATATTTATGCCTACAAAGTGAGAATAATCATCCCAGAAAATTGTTTGTTAAATCGTAACATCAGCCTATTAAATTCTTACATGTATTTCTCTACTTAATTGTAAAAGAAAAGAATCGATTAATATATATCTATGCTTCTTGTTGATGTTTTATTTAATAAGGTATTTAAATCTGGAATTCTTATTTCTAATCACACTTACTAATCAAATATGACTGACTTTCATGTTTTTTATTTGGAAAACGGAGAGATTTATAGTAATGTTAATATAGGGTTCCAAGGGTTAGAGATAGTGGAGCCCTGTCTGCAATAGGAAGAAGTCAATCAGAGAATAATGTAAATTTAAAAAGATAATAAATAAATGCAGAAGCAAGCAAAATCCTGAAGACAAATGAATCAGATAACCTAACAGCAGCTTATGTGGTCTAATCCATATTTCCATCCCTCCAACCTTCTCTGTTTTTGCTTTTCTCTTCCCAGCTTTAATTTTGCCTCCTGTTGTTCCGTTTTGCTTCATTTTACTTGCTCTGCATTTTTTCTGAGTGTGCTAAAATGCTTCTTCCTTTCCAAAGGAAAGCTTTTCCCATAATGCCGCAGTTTTGCCGTAAGTGATTCACACTTCATTTCTGCCTTCATTTGGACAGATGATGCACACTTCCACTGCGTCAACATTTCCATCATCCCTCAGTAACTGCTCAATATGTTCCCTCCTGCTAGTTTGCTGGAAGAGCTTGAGAATTTGATTAAACATGAAAACCTTTTAAAATGTTATTTTTCTCCCCTACAATAAATTAAAACCAACAAATCATTACCTAATGTTTGAAAAAAGATTCAAGAGTCTCTCTGTTCTCGCTACATGTAGTTTAGATCAACCATTTATAATCCGAGAACATTTTGTGACAAAATAATAAAAACTTCATTTAAAAAAAGCTTCGTTTTTGTTTTTGTTATTGATACTCCCATAATCGTCAATCACAAAAAAAAATGTATGAAATGACATTATAGATTCATTTACCGCATTATGATGGGGTATATTAGCTGAAAACATTTTGTAGCAGCTCCTCAGCCAGTTCTGACCGGTGAATTAAAGGAAAAGTCGCTCATATTCAGAATTCAAACTTCTGA
>NW_015151080.1:101822-105609 GCF_000732505.1 Cyprinodon variegatus | reverse complement strand
CTGCAGAGTGGGAGAATAGAGATAGAATGAAGCAGAATGATGAAAAAGGGGTCCCTATGTCCTCCAGCAGTCTAAGCCTATAGCAGCATAATTGTTGATTAATTGGCATAATGACTGATTTTTGAAATAACTCTAATTTTCCATGTTGTGGTTGTTTGGTGTCTTGATTCAGGGCAGAGGATCGGTAGAAAGCGTGCTTCTCTTTTTCCATTTCTTGGGGATGGTGAAACTGTTTCTTCTTTCTTGTGCTGCTGTTGTTCAGACTTTGTTGGGTTTGCGTCTCCAAATGATCCTCACTACTGCCTCTCAACCACTGTGAACTGCCTGCAGGGAAACATGTTGCTATTCTGCATGTTAGAACAAGTTCAACCGTAGTCAGCATCTGTACTCTCAAGATGGCAGACTGTCATGGCGCTATGGTAACCAGCCTACCAACCAACGAGAACCAGCCTTAGGTATAAACTAATATAAAATTTCTCACTTATGAAAATGTATCTAATATTATTGGAGGTAATAATGTATCAATAATAACATGTATGTAAATGCAGTCATCAATTTCAGGCAGTTTAAGAAAATTCGGCATACGTTGTCCCTTTAAGAGATGAAAACAAAAGCTAGGACTAGCGTGAACAGCAGTTGGGTTGCAACTTGCATTTCTTGCATGTTAATAAATTTTTTTTCTTTCATATTACATTTTTAAGAACCTTAAACGGTTCAGAGAAACCACACAGGTTTTTTTTTTGGCTGCAGCACGTTGCATGAAACAGTGCCTGAGACTCGTAGACTGATAAAGGAGAGCAAAGGAAAACACTTACTGACTAATTCAGAGACTATCTGAATAGAATGACTTGTATGTCAAACAGTGACATGAATTTTGCAAAGCGAGGGAAGAACTAGAGGAAGGAAGCACTTCTACATTTGACACGCCGCTGCAGAGAACCAGGCTCTCTGATGTGTGGATAATAGCTGGACGGAGGTTTACATGTCATTAGAATAATCAGAGCTCATATAGATGGAACGGATGGAAATAAGTAAAGGCCGACCAATAGCACTAATTAAAATGTCACTTGTGTTCAGCCTTTATTTGACAGCGCTGGTGAACCGTGACTAAGTCTGCTGAGGAATTTGGTTTTATCTGGTTCCCATCATCTGTAACTGCTTAAATATTTATCAGACACTCCAAGTACCGTCTCCATCAGACTTATTTACATTGTCTGGAAAAAAAAAAGCATTTAACATTTTCTGTCATTAATAGCAAAGTAAATGTCAAAGTATTTTGCGATGTTTATTGGTGTAAGATAAGAAAGACCAACGCATTGGCCCGTAACTGGGAAGCTGAATGAACATGAAAAGTATGCTATTATAATTTATCAGAAAAAGTTGTGAATTTCAGTTTACTTTTGTAAATTCTTGAGGTTTGTTAGATAACATCGGATAACACGCATCCTACAACTAAGAAACATGGCAGACAGGTCAGAGAAAGACCTGCTGACTTCCATCCACAACTTTGATCCAAGACGCAAAGGTGTAATGAAAAAAATCAACACTTTTCAGATTTTGTTTTATAGGTTAAATAAACCTTTTTCACTCGCTTCAATTCACAAGTTTGCGTTTTTTCTGTAGGTTCTTGTCATGAAAGTCCAATGAAATACATTAAACTTTGTCTTTGTAATGTGACAAAAAGGCATTTAAAGGAACAGTCTGGTCAGCAAGGAATAATCAATGGATCGTTATTTATACATAAAACTAATACGCTCGCGTTGATTTAATGAATTTAGTGTTGTCATTTCCTGAGCCGTCCCAGAAGCATGATCCTTCTGCGCATGCGCCATCAGCTCATTTGCTCATCAGATATACATCCAGGTAGCCCTCAATTTATTTAGGTAAAAATTGTTCAAAAGACGTAAATTAAGTTTTTCCCACCCCAAAAATAGTAAAAGTACTAAAATATGTGTTAAAGGTTAGTGATGTATTTCCTGAGAAAACAAATGCCTTAAAATCCTTTCTGTTTCATCCCTCTGTGCTCAATCTTCAGTGGAAATAGGATGCTACGCTACTTCCAGGAGCTAATTTTTTCAGCTTTGGATTTAAACATAAATCTAATCTTTTTGAGTTTTATGTTTTCCTTTCGTGTTATCGTGGTATATAGTGTGTAATCTAAAGAATGAAAGAACTAAAATGCAGATAAACATGGTCTAATCAGATTCTGCCAGAATCAAAAATATCATGTTCGGATTAATGTGTCTAACCCACATGCAGAACACTCGGAGGCAGATGAAAAAGTTCAAAGATTTATTAATAATAAATGTACAAAGTATGTTCAGATCCAAGAGGGGGCTTGACTGGTCACGAGTGGGTTCACTGCTGAGGAGGACAGAGAGATCAGTGGAGGTCCAGGTCTTTTGCAGGTTGTGAGTGTTCAGGTCAGTACCTGTTCGGAAATGGAGCAGAGCTGCAGAGGGGGGGAACCTAGAGGGTCCAGAGGCTGTCGGCAGGCTGAGGGCAGAGGCGGAGGCAGAGCTTACTGAGTGCAGGCAGATCACAGATTGAGTTTCCTTCCAGTAATCTTCTGAGAGCGGGCAGGCAGGTACTTGACTGAGGCTGCTCTCCAGAGTTCTACTGAGAACGAGCAGACAGATCACCGGCAGAGAAACTCTCNTGACGTCACTGCTGGAAGATGGCAGGAGGGAGGGGTTACTATATTTGGGCAAAAATGGCCGCTCCCAGACTCTGTGATCGCAATGAAAATTAATTGATTAAATGATCCATTAATTATTCCTTGCTGACCGGACTTTTCCTTTAAGCGTTTTATTTTATTTGATGGAGATCCTCATCAGTCACCGCAGTTTCTTCAGCCACTAAACTAAAACATATAAAATATTAGAATACAAAACATAAAGTTAGAATATAAAAAACAAAACAAAACGTACGTCGCTGCTTCCACTGGGGAACACTAAGCATAGTGTAAGTTATTGGTTGGTACAGTGATTCTACCATCCAGGAATTTAGAAAGCTTCCTGGATGGGAAGCGAAACGTCGTCAAACCTTGAAAAAAAAAGTCCAGTGGATTGTTTTTTAAACTTTTTCAGAATGAATATGATTTTTTTGTATGATAAGACATTGTGAAGGATGAGACAGAGGGAGAAGCTGATGGACAAACACATCAACAATCAGAGCTTCTATGCTTGTTGTACCATATTAATATTTTAATGGTTGCTGCCTCTTATAATTGTTTTACATCTTGTGCATCTCCTGGGGGATTCACCCCCCTGTCCTGAAAACCAACACCTTTGGAAGAGTCAGCTGAACATTTCTGTGCTTGTATTGGGAAATATAGAGCGGTGAGAACAGCGGTACTGCATAGATCTTTATCTGCAGTATTACCACTTTAAAATCGATTACATTTCCATATAACCTAATAGTAAGCAGAGAAGGTTATCAAAGCTCAGGATTGAAATGATAATCGTTTTTAGGAAGCATAAGGATGTTATAAAAGATATGCACTGCCAGTCAGTCTTTCTGTGGATGATCTGCACCCCCTGTGTCTTTGTTAATGTCAAGGTAATTTTCTGTGAATGACGTCGAGCTCCATGTTGCTGTGTTGCTCCAGCAAACTGAATATTCAGAACTGTGGCTAAATTGGTACCAAATGGAGCTCAAACAGCCAAAACCCCCAAAGTAATAACTAGCATGAAAGATAAGGATGGAGTCACAGCCAAACAGGAACAGACCAGATGAAGCTACTATGAGAAAAAGCAGAGAGAGCAGAACGTTAGAGATTGAACTA
>NW_015151080.1:94277-97838 GCF_000732505.1 Cyprinodon variegatus | reverse complement strand
GCGACTTTTCCTTTAAAGATGAAGGGACCTGAATATTTTTGCAGAATATCAATATGATGTCCAGTAGCCATTATTAAATAATTTTCTGCTTGGATAAAACATTTTGTTTATTGTTTGGTGTTTGTTTCTGAGCTCCATCTCAGATCATTGCTCAGCATATTTAAGGTTTTATTCTGTTCCTCTGCTCATCTTTCTGTCGGACTGATTAGAAACCCCATTGATCATATCAAATTGGATAAGTAATTGATTGTTACTGGTTATTAACCTCTTAGAACTTTAGGCCTCCTTGCCCGCCACGGAGAACGCCCTGTAATCAGTCACAAATGGCAGCCACTAATGAAATTAGTTCCTAGTTCTGCTTCACAACTTTGTTTGTTCCACAAAGTATTGGCAAGGGCAAAGAGATGCCACGGCTTCCTCTCCCGTGAGAATGGAGCGATACAACAACAGCATCCAGATAATGAGCAGCTGTGTTTGTCTTGTTTCTTTGTAATTAGTCTTGTGTCTGACCAAAATATAAAGATAGAAGATTTAAATGTTTTACTTGTTTCTTTTTTCTAGAAAGTTGCCATGGTGACAGAGATTTGAGCATCCTATGGAGTATCATCAACCGTCTCTGGTCTAATCTGTAGGAACAGTTTAACACCCTGCGGATGGTTAATATAATGTGTTTACATGTTTCAATTCTGAATGTTTATTTCGGCATAGAGCCTTTCAATATGGCTCCATAATTACAACAACTATTCTCAACTGCTGGAGGTTTTACGCTTTAGTGTTACCCCCCCATTTTTCTTTCACCGATACATGTCTGTCCTTAGTTCCAGTACTGTGTTGCATTGCTAATCCTCGTGCACCCCCTCGTTGTATGTCTTCAGTATTTCTTGACACTTTATCTTTGAGCATGAGCTAAGCTAGGCTACCATTGATCCGTTGGTTATTTCCATAAACGCTGCCATTTGAGCACAGCAAAACTCACAGGCCCCATTTCCATTACCTGTTTGAAATCATGCAGATAAACGGTCCGGGCACGGCAACCGAGATTGTCACTACTCCATCCGTCCCGGAAGCATGATCCATCCTGCGCAAGATCCGGATGGCCAAAAAAACTACGTAATAACAGTACTGAAAATACTTATTTCTATATTTAAAATATTACAGAATACTAAACTACATTTTATCGAAAATTTTGAGGACTTTTCTGAAAGAAATTGATACGTTTTAGATTGTCTCCATTGTATTGCATGATGTCATCATCAAACATGCTCAGAGCATCACAGTAACGCTCCAAAGGCTATTTAAGTTTATTGCTTTTTCTTTTTTTTTTAGAATACGCAATATCTACGCAAATACATGAATATTCAAAAGGAAGCCCCTGGAGGAAAAAAGACAAAAGATGAAAAAAGTAAGAAAAAGACCTGAAAGTTATCATTTTCTGGGACGGATCAGGTAGTGACAGAGATTACTGTTGAGTGTAAACAAACTTTGGAATTTTGAATTGAAAAAGCTTCCTGGATGGGAAGAGAAATGTCTTCAAACTGGGAAACAAAGTCCAGTGGATTGTTTTTATTAGTCTTATTGACCTGGATGACTGAGAATCTTCACCAGCATATGCATAGTGTAGAGCGGATGTACATTTGAACAATCAGAGGCTTTCTGTCTGCGGTCACCTACAATTTTGGAGAGGTGCACCAGAGTGGCTTTTGGGGGAGCATCACTGATGACCTGGTTTCTGAGTATAAATCCGCCTTAAGACTCTCCGGGCTTCAGGAGCTGGGACACTCCAAATCTAACAAGGTAGATGAGGTTTTTTTCAACTTCTAACACACAATGTGACACAAACACAGTTTCTTATGTAACTTTGCTGCCTCTTGGCCAGGACTCCCTTGAAAAAGACGTTTTTAATCTCAATGGGATTTTTTCCCCTGGTTTAATAAAGGTGAAATAAAAGAACTAGCAGTGATGATGCTAGAAGTTGACAGGCTACCAGCAGATTATGAAGACAAGCATCCACTGCTCTGGCATAAACAGTTCGTTTACAGTTCTTGGACAAACTGTTTCACTAGTGTCCGCCCAGCGGCAGCAAACTGAGGTCCAGGATGCAGACTAGAAGCATCCCACCCACACAGTGGAAACTTCAGCCCCCAAACTGCAGCAGGAACATTAAAAAGCTGAAGGCTTTGGTGTTTGAAAAGGAAACACAGGTGGAACAATTTAAGAAAAGTTGACTTCCCTTAAGGCGAGGAGAAAGAGCCGCCCATTCAGTTTATCTCTGAACTCCAGTATCTTGTCATCCTGAATATCAACCATGATGTAAAATTTATTTAATTAGACAGAACAGGTTAATTCTGCAGCCATCATGGTATATTGCTGAGTATATATGTCTTCCAAGTAGTTGACCTGGGTTCGATTGCCAGCCATTACATGATCTTGTAGCTTGAGGAAGTCCAAAAGGAAAAGCAGTCTTTATGCGAGAGTGTTGGCCTCGTGGTTAGAGCAGTGAGCTTGTGCTCGGAGAAGGCAGCAAGACCCTTAACCCCACACTGCTCCCCGCACGCCGCACAATGGCAGCCCACTGCTCCCCAAGGGGATGACTTAAATGCAGAGAGTTCATTTAGTTGCTCTATACTCTTAACAATGTAATGACAATCAAAAAAAAAGAAGAAAAAAGCTGATTCATGGATGTAATGTTCAGCATGGCTGATAGACTCCCTTTATAGCTCTGTCTGCCCTAAACAATCTAACAATGCAATCATAAAACATGCCTGCACCAGTCCACCAGTGTTTATTCTGTGTTTGAACCTTTTATGACACATGTTGGTTTGGCAGTGCTACGGAGGCTCAGAATAAATCCTTTAGACCACAGCCAGCAAACTGTGAGCAACCGCTATGCCACATGGAAAAAATATTAATGGACAGAGTTATAAGGAAGGCAGACAAGGACATAGAAGACAGTATGCATCCTCTGAGAACCTGTTTCAGGGTGGATGTACTGCCTTCTTCCATCTCAAGATCCATACATCCATTTTCCATCACGCTCATCCCAGCTGGGGTGGTGAGGGGTGCTGGTGCCCGTCTACAGCTGCCCACAGGTGAGAGGCGGGGTCCATCCTGGACAGGTCTCCAGTCCATCACAGGGCAACACAGAGACAAACTGGACAAACAACCATTCACACTCACACCTAAGGAGAATTTAAGCCAATTAACTTAACAGTCATGTTTTTGGACTGTGGGAAGAAGCCGGAGTACCCGGAGAAAACCCAGACATGCACAGGGAGAACATGCCAACTCCATAAAGGAAGACCCCAGGCCGGGAATAGAACTCAGAATCTTGTTGCTGCGAGGCAGCAGGGCTACCCACTGCGCCCCTGAGCAGTGAGTAGGTAAGATGTAGGTAATATTGTCTTTTGTACTACAAGCAAGTAAAACATGAAACAGTAAAAAGTTACTAAAATATACTGACCTTCAACCTCTTTGCTGTGATGTACGGCTATGTCATGTTTATTTATATATGTCCTTTATACCAATGTCTGTTTGTACCAAATGTTATATCTCGATTACTAG